>NC_051212.1:18135595-18398095 GCF_015220715.1 Pygocentrus nattereri | reverse complement strand
TTCAAAGAAAGCAGCAGGGATAGTTTTCCACACCTCCAAAGTTCAGTCTTAGAAGTTGGGTGTATTTTCTGCCTCTCACAATCCAAGCACTTCAAAAGACATTTAGTGATGTTCTGAGAGCACCAGCTTTGTTTCTTTGAGTTGTAGATTTTCATTTTTGTCTATTTCCTTTTCTCGGTAACAGATTCTTGAAAGCTACACATGCTTTCAGATTCAAAGAGTTAAATTGTCTTTTCACAGTGGATGGATGAAATGTGATGATTCTACAGAATCCAGTCGCTCACAGATAAAAAGGGCAACAGTGGTTTTATTATCATTAGGCAGAAATGTGGTCAAATAACAGGCGTGGGTCAAATCCAAAAAACACAGCAAGATCACAGTGGTGATCATAACACCAGCCGGACAACTACAAATGGAAAATGCAAAAGACATGGTTGAATAAACAAGCCAAAAAGTTGGGCAATATGATGGGCAAAAGTACAAAGAGAGTCAAGCACAGGGTCAAAAACAGGGTAAATGCAATCAGAAGAATAATGCTCAGCAAGTTCTCAAAGAAACAATACCTTGCATTGTTTCTAACTAAAGCCCAGGCTTATAAACTAAACTGTTATAGTCATATGACAGCATACACAGGTGAACAGTATTAGTAATTGGGAGATTGTGAGCATTGATAGGTGCGCCAGCGATTGTCTGAAGACATGTGATTTCCCAAAGTATTGTGGGCAATGGAATCTGTCAAGGACTCCAAGTCTGAAGGAAGTTGCTCTGTCATGTGATCTCCCGGGAGAGTCTGGGAAATGAAGTCCGTTTCTTTCCGTGAGTCATCCTATGACATATATCATCAGATACCACATAAGCAAGATTATTTTAGATTACTCAAGACAGCTCAGTGTGGTTTGAGGCAAGTGTGTGCTAATTTAGGTATGCAGTTTGCATGATGAGTACTGGTTCACAACTTCTATTACTTGTTAGTGACATTAGCCTCATGCAAACCTAAAGAAAAGTTCTTTGGATGCCACACGTCTTACCTGAATGACTACATTTGAAGTAAAGAAAGAAATGTTGATATTGGACCAGTTCAATGGTAATGTGATCGGTTGGTTGATTGTAAATATGTGGTTGTAGGTTCTGGTAAAGCAGAGGGAGACCCACAGGCAGAGCATGGCCATTGAGCAGACTTCAGAGATGGATACACAGCTTAAGCAGGCCCTGGAGCAGGTGGCTCAAATCAGCAAAGCACTGGAGGAGATACGACTCCATCACCAACAACAGGTGTGTGTGTGTGTGTGTGTGTGTGTGTGTGTTTATATTTGTATTTATATTTGATGCAAGGGTGAATTAAGATTGTAAGGGCTGTGTGCTTTCTTAATGCACTCAATTAAACACAACTTGCTTTTTATTTCTCCATCATCTCAGGGGTTGCTCCCATTTCACTGCCATTGCCATGTTTACCTGCTTTCATGAGGTACCCCTCTTGTCATTTGGGTGGTACCTCAAAGGTACATCTTCAGTACCTTTAGTAAGGCATCATAATTGTCCCATATTCAATACTGTCAAAACGTGAAAGAACAGTGAAGAAGCTTCACTACAAAGAGAACATAATTAATCTTATTTAATTGAATATTATGCAGGGCAGAATGTGAAATGTTGAATACAAATAATTTTTTAATGCAACAATACTGGTTGTTTTTTTCTTTAATTTGTTTGAGTTAATCAGAAACAATAAACATTGTGTCATATTGTGTATCATGGCCATTTCTTGAAGTATCGTGATATTATATGATTGACATATCGTCCACCTCTACTACAGTTTTAGGGTTAGTTACACATATATATTTCAATTGCAAAATAATTACATTATTGAGGCAGGTGCCAAATATTTGTTATTGCCTTTAACTCAATAGTAAAGTAAATAAACCATTAAAAGTAATTGCAACTGATCACAGTTCTTCATGATGGTATCAAAGAACACTAGTTAATAGATCCCCCCATAAATAACAAAGAGTTGGCTAATCGGAAGCTCATTAGAATCTACAGTGAATGGTTTACCATTATATTAGTGAAGTTTATATCAGCAAACCTGACAACAAAACACCATCACGGTTAAAACAACAAGCATGAAGATAACATGTTATAAAACTCTACTAAATCAAAAATGACCAGTTGCATGAACTTAAAATGGAAGTGGGAGACACATGCAAGTGGTTTGACATGTTTACTTTAATATGACACCTGGATAGACGTGCAGTTTTCTTTACTCAGTCTACCTTACATTGTGTTTTACATTGAGTTAAATTAAATTTCAGAACTGAACTGACTTCTGTCTCAGTTCTAGATCTCATTTCTATTTATCTGTATTGTGATTCTCTCCTACAGAGGAGTCAGTCTCAGTCAGCTATGGAAGAGTTCAGTGCTCTCTCTGAGCTGCAGGTGATCAGTGCTCGGTTAGAGACCAGTGAGAAAGAGCGGATTAAGGTGGAGAATCAGCTGAGAGATTCACAAAGAACTATGACAGCACTGCAGGAGGAATGTGAGTAAATTATCTGTGTATGATATTTTGAAGCTATCATATCAAAACTTCAGAGCTTCATTTTTTTGGTGTTTTTGTTGTTTTTACATTTTTTACACCAGGAAAATACCAGCTGTCATTTACATTGTGTGGCTGTGCTATTTGAAGAATGATGCAAAAGAAATAGCCCAAAATTACAAACTCATTTACAAACCAGTTGGGGCAGTAGGAAAAATGTAAATAAAAAAACAGCAATAATATGCAAAGACTTTTTTGAGCTGTATTCAGTTTAAAATAGTATAAAGACGAGACATTTAATGTTTTAACTAATTTTGTGGATTTTTGTGTATGTAAACTTATTCTAAGTTTGAGGCCTGCAACATGTTCCAAAGAAGTTTGGACAGGGGTGTGTTTGCCACATCTTGAATAGACATGTTAGAGCTGAGAAAATGAATTGTTGCAGTTGTGAAAGTGGAATTTTTCCCCATTCTTGCTTGATGTAACCGCATGGAGTCTTCATTGTGAATTGTGTTTCATAATGCACCACATGTTTTCAGTGGCTGATCAGTCTAGCACCTGCACTCTCTTACTATGAAGCCATGCTCTTCCTCCACATGCAGAATGTCAGTGTCTTGCAGAAACAAGTAGAAACATACCTGAAAAAGACGTTATCTAGATGACAGCATATGTTTCTTTGAAATGTTCAGTTAATGCTCAGCATTAATAGTGCCTTCACAAATGTGCAAGTTAACCATGCTGTTGGCACTAACATGTCATGATAGATGTTGGATTTCAAACTCTTTCATTGGCAACAATCAGGATGGTCATCTTTTCTTTTTGATACAGAGAACAGGATGTGTTGAGCCAGAGCAATATGAAAGATAGAATTTTCTGATCACAGGTCATATTTCCACTTTACATCTGTCTTTCTCAGATAAGCTTTAGCCCAGAGAAGTTGGCAGCATTTCTGAGTGTTTTTGATATATAGCTTCTGCTTTGCATAGTAGAGGCTTAACTTATATTTGTAAGGGTTTTGTAAAGTATTCCCAAGGCCATGCAGTTATGTTCATTACAGAAGCATGTGAGTTTTTAATACACTGCCATCAGAGGGATTGAAGCTCATGGACATTCAGTATTGGTTTTAAGCCTTTTACTCACAGAGATTTCTTTTGATTCTTTGAAACTTTTAACAATTTTGTGAACTGTAAATCGAGTAACTGCAGAAGTCCCTAAATTCCTTGTAATCTTGCACTGAGAAATGTAGCTCTATGTGTTGTCTGGAATTTGGAATTATTGTGTAAATCAGTTGACAAGGTTGTATTAAATATATCTTCTTTGTGCTGTTTCAGTTAAATACTAGTAAAAGATTTACAAATCACTACAAAGTTTACAAATTGCGGCTTTCTGCTTTCTATGCATTTTACCTTCGGTCCCAAGTTTTTTGAAAATGTACAAACCCAATCTCGTTACATTGACACATCTTAAAGTTAAGAACATATGTTCTTCTGCTATGATGCTACTTTTTTGAAGATACAATGGTGACAATATTTTGTCAAAACATGACATAACATGGTAGTGGTCTATATTAATGGTATATTAATGACTGGCACAGATTATTCTACTACATGTATTGATCACACAGATAAAAATAATTTTAAATGTATATATCATGTTATTCTATCAGTGAAGCAGCTTCAGGTTGGGGTGAAAGAAGCTCTTCCCCTTGAATCTGCCCAATCAAATAAGGGCAATGCTTCTCTGGCTCCTCCCTTTCCTCCCCCTCCTCCACCTCCTCCACCACCACCACCTCCTCCACCACCACCACCTCCCCCTCCTGTCCTCTCTACAGCACCTACGGAGTAAGATCAAAGTGATAATTACCTGTTATCATGATACATATAAATAATATCAAAACACTACTCTATATACATAAGAAATTATACATATGAAATTTTGAGCGCACTGCTGTGTCCCTCTAGCCCACTGGATGCATTGAGAAACAGAAAGAAAGGCGGAAGTACTGCTACTGATTCTAAGAGTAAGATTCTCATATGTATCTAACTATTCTGTAATATTATAATGAGCTTGGGGTAAATTTTTGACTCATTTTCTGTCTTCCATTTTCTCATTGCAGAGCCTGTTCTGTCAATGGAAATGAAAGCCAGAGCAGTGGATGAAATGATGGAGAGAATTAAGAAAGGAATCGTTCTGAAGCCCACCCAGAAGCCCCCACAGGTGAACAGTGTCTTATAAAGGCCAAACTCTTTGGCCAAAATGAAAAATGTAACCATTGCAATATCTGCTGCAGAATTGCCTAATTGACAAGGAAACCCCCTTCTGATAACATATCGTGAAGATATTTTAAAAAACTATTATGCTTATTTAACAGTTTTGGGGTCTTCTTTATACACTGACCTGCCAGAAAGTTGAACATTTTATTGCAGCTAAATCATCATTACAGTTGAGGAAATGGATTGTTAAATAACAGAAATGACTGATCAGATGAGGAGGACAACAAGCCAAAATCTAATCTGATTAAAAAACAATACATGAAAATGATGTAAAGTTGTGAATATTGTCAAAATTATGATACTGAGGAACGTAATACTGCACTAGAGAATACTGGTCAGTACAACATACTAAACTCTAGTTTTAGGCTGAAATGCCCCTATAAACACTAAGGGATCATATGTGGGTCTTCACTCTCACAGCTATATATCTTACACATTAGTTTCCTAGTAGTTATTGAATACTGTGATACTGATCTAAAATTTAAATGAGGGAAACAGCACAGTATCACTTTCTACTGTTCATTTACTTTACAGGCTAGCTCAGAGGAGGAGACTGCATGGAAGGTTAGTGTCTGTTGAGGTTTTTAGAAAATTGATTTTTGAAGTGAAAAGAAGTAAAAATAGCCTCTGCAGCATACTAAATCTTTAAAATAACATTTTTCTATAATTGTTACTGTGATTACTTCATATATGATTAACTTAAACAAATAATACAGGAACTGTGGCATGTTCAAGATTTTGGACACCTTTCAACTTGTATAGTATCCATCCAGCCATCCATCCATGCATTCATTCATCCATCCATCTTCTAAGCCATTTATTCAATAAATGTTAATTCAATCATTAATTAGAAGTTAATGATTGAATTAATAATACATTTTCTGACTCTTAAAATCTCATGCTATCACTCAACAAACATGAGCTCCTTTAAGCAGCTGACTGAGGATCTGAAAACAAAGCTAACTGATATTAAGAAATGGTAGTTTGGCGGAATTATAGAAGTCAAGGCAAGATCTGAAAGGAATCTCTCAGAAAGAACTGTTTATATGCTGGCAAAGCAAAAGATCTAATATGTTTTGGTGTGTGTGTGTGTGGCAGTCAGTGGCACAGAAAACATTTTTCAGGTAGAAGGAAGAATGAGTTCCACCAAATATCAGCTTGTGTTAGAAGCAAATATAACAGTCAGTCAAGAAACCTAACCTGAAAAGAGGCTGGTTTTACCATACCTCAAAATGCACCATGAGCTACTTCAAAAAATGCAAAGCTGAAGCATTTGGAACAGGCCTCACATTCACCTAATATGAGGATCATTGAAAATAAGTTGGTAGATTTTGAACATGCTGTTTATGCAAAATGGCCAAAAGAACTAGAAGGGTTCTACTAGGAAGAGTGGAAGAAATTTTCAAAAACAACAACAGAAAGACTTTTAGCTGTGATATCTGATGCACATTTTTGGCCACAATTACTATTTTTTCTATTATAAGTTAATAAAGTATTAAATAATTGTGCATTGCATTTACAGAAAAGTGTTTTAATAGTGTGCTACAGAAGTTGTGTTTACTTCTTTTCACTTCAGAATTCAATAAATACATAATTTAGCCAGGAATGAGAAAAGATTTCAATGTCATGGCTTTAACTGATCTAAGCGGATGCTTCAATACTGTTAAAATGTATATAAAAGCAGAATGTAAACATTTAATAATTGAGTTTACATAAATAATCAAGAATATGATGTTCCAATATAAAGTTAAGTCAGCTTAGGACAAATGCATCATTACAGTCATTATTATCAGCTGTGTTACATTGCTCAGGCATTGAATCAGACATGTGGTTTCCTATCACAGGACCAAAGAAGTGAGAAGAGGAAGTCTGCTGTGCTTGAGTTAAAGGGAATGCTGGTAAAATTATAACTCTTACAGCAACTATGGCCTGTGCTTTATTTGTATACTCCACTTTGACGCTGTTCACCCTGTGTATTTCTTCAGCTAGTCACTGTCCAGAACTCCAGTACCAGGAACTATTTTTATTCCATCATTTATCAAGAAACTGAAACATTTAGAAAAGTGAAAGATTGATATCATGCAAAGCTCAAGCTGTGATTAAAGCAATGCTGGATATACCAAGTATGAATGTTACAACTGACAGAAAAGTACCATTTGAGAAAATTGGGATATTTTTCATAACTGATAATAACATAAAATCTATAAAATATGTACTGTATACAGCCAGTTCTTTGTAGTGAAATACTCTAAAACTACTGAAACGTTATTTGGGGGTTATAAGTTTGATCTGAACAGTGGATTTTCTGTCAGGATTCCATGAAGAGACCTGGTCACAGAAGGGTGATGTCCAGGAAACGGATTAGTCGTAATGTTGGGGAGGCAGAGCTTCAGCTTGTCTTGCAAAGAAGGAGGCGGGCTATTGGGGATGAGAAAGGGGCTCATCCTGCCGCCACACCAAAAACCCAAGGTAAAACACTTCACAGTATTGAAGGGGAATTCCACCAATTTTTGAAAGTTTCTGCAAAATTAAGTCATTGAGACAATGTTTGTGTGATTGTTGAGAGATTTGGTGTGAAATGATTAATTGTAGATGAACTTAGAGTCAGATTTCTGTACAGAGGTGGTGATAGGAGCTAATGTCTTCAATGCAAAAATAGTCTTTTAACTAACTGTCCAAAACTACCTGTCTTCTGAGTTTTTAAATATTTAGTAGTGGAGAATTTGCAAAAAATATGTCTCCTTCTGGGACTGTTTTGCATCACACACTGAGAACAGATTTTTTTTAAAAAAAGGTCAAAGCTATCATAAAACAAAGTCTCAGACATTAAGCAGTATCTTTGTAAGCATTTCATGTAATAACTTTCTGTGAGGGAGCTTTTAGAGGAATTAACCAGTTCAGACGATGTCACCACCACTGTGAAGTCTGCTGACAGTAAAGTTTCTCTGCTTTATAAGAATGGAGCATGTCACTCAAACGACTCTGAATGTCTTTGTTTATATCCTAACAATAAACAACAAACACCACATTTTTAAATTCAGTGGATTTCCTCTAAAATAAGCACATGGATCAAATACAAAGAGAAATTCAGCAAATCCATAAAGCACTTAATACATAACTGTACTTGGTTTCTTCATACTCATTAAAACTTTAAAGTCAAATGTAAGTTCTGGGAGGGTCTCTGAACTAGCTGAATGTTTTTTCTTTGTGAGAGACTGAGAGACATGATATTATTGGGTAGCATTATTTTTTCCACCTGCTAGTGTACTGTAATGTCATCATAATCATCAGAGGTTTTAGAAGTGGGAAGGTCATTAAATTTCATTGGAAGATAAAAACAAAAAACAAAACAAAAAAAAAACAAAAACGAATTTTGTGTTTTAAATGATATTTGATGAATCATGCTTAATTTGACCACTTCAACTACCAAGATAAAGAACTGTGCAAAAGTTCATTTATTTAATTTCAAATCAAAACCACCATAAACAGCCTGACTAGTTCAGTGGCTGGCTAGCTTAGTTGATAAGGCATTAGACTCGGGATCTCAGGGTTGTGGGTTCGAGCCCCATGTTGGCCATAAGCTTTTAGTGGCAGTTGTGGGCTGGAGGTTAGGGAAGGTCGCAGGTTCAATCCCCAGAGCTGACATTAGGTGACTGAGATGTCCTTGAGCAAGACACCTAACCCTCAACTGCTCCCCGGGTTCTGCGGATAGGGCTTCCCACCGCTCCGAGCAAGTGTACTCACTGCCTTCTAGTGTGTGTGGGTGTGTGTGGGTGTGTGTGCTCACTAATGTGTATGTGGTGTTTCACTTCACAGAGATTCTAAATGCGGAGGTGAAATTTCCCCATTGTGGGACTAATACGGGTCACTTAATCTTGATCTAAACAACAAATTATCAATTCAGTTGAGAAAAATGTCCTAAACTGACTCTGGGGTAGTACCCCTATTGTCACTGGGGTAGTTCTCTCAGAGGTATACCTCAGCACCTATAGTCAGGGAACATAATTGTACCATAATCCCTTATAACTATATTTTCTAAGGTTTACTGATTCCACATGCCGTCTTGTCTCCAGGCCTTTTATTTATTGTTCTGTTTTAAAACATGAGGCTATAAAAAAGTGTGTTAAATGTGTTAAAGACACACAATAGAACCTTAAAACCACTGTTGTACCTTTGAAGGAACATTTACATTGTTTGTACTTTGATGAACGAAAACTGTGCCTGCACAGATCCTTTATTTCTAACAGTGTTTTTCAGTGTCAGGAACAAAGACATGTATTTAACAGAAAATGACAAAGAAGCCTCAACAACTAAAGATAATATATTTTTCAGCATTTAGTGTGAACCCTTATATTACAGCTTCATTTCCTTTTGGGAAAGGAAATCAGCATGGCTATTTTTCCACACTTCAAAATTCAGTCTTAAGGCCAAATCAGTCCAAAGTGCTGCAGTGCCGCATAAGATGCATCCTTGTGAGTGCGCCAAAAACTTTACACTCTACTTGTATAAATTCAATGAAATAAAACTTTTAACATGATTGATCACATTTGGTGTCAGTTTACAAACTTGCTGACTAGGTTAGTGATGTTAGCAGTGGTAACAGATCATTACATTGTTTATCCAAATGACTGCCTGTCTTTATCTGTGTACACTTCAAACCACGTGATCTGCATTACAACTTTCTATGGTCTTGATATGGCTTTAATTTAATGTAGTAATGGCAAAAAGGTGGCCAGTCAATTTTGATGAGAACACCAGCAGCTTCTTTGCTTAATTTTTGAATATTTTTATTTCTCAGTAACATTTTAGCATTTTTATTTCTCAGTATATTAGTATCTAACATCTTCAGAAATATCTCTTGGGACATAAGCAACTTTTTGACTTAATTTCATTTTGAGATCTAAATCATCTCAAAATCTAAACTTGTTTTCCATGTAAGAGTTGCCACTGAAGAGTTATAAATAATCTTCAATTACGCTTTGGAAAAGACTATCTAGCAGTAGAAATGTTGGGTAATTTACCACAGCAAGATAGATTTTTTTTTTTTTTTTTAATAGAAACATATGAAACTCCTATTCAAACACATGATGCATTATACCCCCAAAACAAAAAAACCCTCACATTTTATTAGAATTCTTTCCAATATTTTATAAGAACAATGTTAGGAAAAAGTAACTAGAGCGAGAGCGAGAGCGAGAGCGAGAGCGAGAGAGAGAGCGAGCGAGAGAGGTGGGGTTGAGAGCACCTGCAGGTGTCCCAAATGGTCACCTTTCACCCTGTTATAAGATAATGGAAGAACCCAGCTCCAAGTTCTGGCTGTCACCTTGTCTGGTAGGATAGTTGGGAGATGGACATAAACAATTTCTCATGTCACAGCGTCCTTCTCAAGGAAGGAGGCCAAAGACATATATTATTTTACATCGAATAAAATATTCTATATTAAAAAGATTCAAAATTGATTACTGGATATATCCTTTGTTCCTCAGCAGCAGCATCTAAAATAATTGAAAAGGTAATTCAATAGCAGCAATTTCTCCAGCAATTTATTATTTATTTACAGTACTCATTATATTACACAATTGCAATAATTTTCTGTCTTTTTAGATATACTTTATTTATATATATTTTTTCAATGGGTTTCTAAAATACAGCTCATATGTGTTAGTGTGAATCCACAGAACCTCAGTTTTACCACATTATGTACAGTTGTACAGCATGTAAAGATATATGCATGCAGGAAAAATCTGTCTAGGGAGTCTCTGATAGAAAATTCTTGAACATTCATGTATGAATATGAGAATGATTATGAAACATCAATATAAAACTATCATTTACACCATGGACTGAACATCACATTACAGTAGTTACTGCACTGATACCATCAGTAAGACAGTAATCGTACTGTATCAGTAAGAGACTGCAGTAACCAATTATCTGTTAATTACAACATTGCAGGATGAACTAGTCACTGGAGCACAAACACCATCGTGGTTAGAATAACTAAACATTTAAACATTTATTGCAGACATGGTAAAAATAATATGGTGAAACAGCAAAAATCAGTAACGGAAAAAGAAAATACAAAAGCAAACTGACAAAAAACAAAGCTGCAAAGAAAGCTGGGAAGCTGCATCCCCATCACTATAATACTCAGAGACAGGCTGCTCAAGACTGCACAAAGTAGTGGCCACTTTCCCAAAATGCTTTGCAAATATCTGTATAATACTGTTACTATACTGCTATAACTTGACATTTTAACTTCTTTCACAGGAAGCTAGAGCTGTTTATCCCAGAATGCACCACTCTGTACAGAAATCTGCTGTATTTAAGGATTACACTAGATTACTGTAGCGCTTGCTCTTGTGCAGTCAAAATAGAACTAGAAGTGGTTAGGGCAGTGGGTGTTTAGTAGTTTTGTATTTCTTACTATACAACATATTGTACAGTCTTGTTCTGAGGAGTGAAAAACTATCCTTCATATTTTGCCATGTTTTTGTCATTTCTTGATATCTAAACTAACACAAGTCTGAAGAACACAGTAGACAGAATTAAAACCAAATGTTAATATAATGGAGTACCTAACAATGTAAGTCGTTATTTAATTGTGCTATTATGTTTGAATAATATAGCAAAATAGCACTTTCTACTAATATGCATTAACCCCTTAAAGGCCAGTGTCTGTCAGCAGGCCCAAAGTTTTATTATGCACTTCTATAACCAAAAAATAGCTCCACCTGTTTGCACTAAAATCCCAGAAGTTATTGAATAATAAGCATTAGTATATAACCGGCCTGAGATTTTAAGGGTTTAAAAATGATATAATCATTTACTCACAACCAGGGAAATTTACCGTGCTACAGCAGCAAAGGGATATCAAGGCACTGAAAAAAAAGAAGTATTAAGAAGAGAATTACCAAATAAAGTATTAAACTTATTAATTCTGTAAGAAGGTTATGTTTTGCTACTTTTTACCTTATGTACAATATGTCTGATACTAAAGATAAAAAATATAAACTCTTAATTTCCCAAAAGTAACAATATAAACATAAATAAAACAGCAAAACATCTTTACACTATAATGACATTTTACACGTATTGCAGATCGAATATTGCACACTCTAAACAGGGGTACTGCAGGAGCAGGGCTGAGAAACACTGGGTGAGGAGAAGTATGGGATGGCTTCGTTTTTCTGTGTTGTAATCAGGCTTGCTTGGTTTACAGTATCTGCTGTCCTCTCAATCCTCCAGATCCACTTCCTGCAGCCCCAGCCTCGAGCTCATCTCCCTGGCTAGCAGAAGGCGACACTGCCCCTGTCCTCCGTAGACTAAAGCAGAACCAGGAGAAGAGGAGCTCACGCATAAGAGCATCAGAGTGCATCCTCTGGGAGGACAACTGAAGATGAAAAAGTGTCTCTCTGCAGTAGTGAAAATACAGATGCAAGGTGTCATGTCCTATGTTGAAGGTGAATTGTGCTTAATGAAAGTGACAAATATGGGGTTCAACCGCACTGGTCTGCAGAAAACTTCTGTCTGAAAATACAGCAAAAATCTATATCTCTGATTGCAAATTTGAAATAAATTGGGATGTGAAGGTGTATTCATTTTGGACAATGGTCCCATTCACAGACTTTTATTCCAAGGTTAAGTGCAGATATTCAGTGTTCTGCAGCCAGGGCTACATTAAAAGAAACCTTCCAAGGACCTCAAGAGCATTCAGAACAGTTAAGGAAGAAATAAAACACGCTCTCTCTGTCCCACTGTCCAATTTCCTGCTCTCAGCTTTGCCTGATAGATTCTTCTGCTTCTACGCAATGAATCTTTCTGTTAAAGAAAGATTTTCACTGTGAGCCTTGAGCTCTGTGTGTGTGTGTGTATGTGTGTGTGTGTGTGTGTGTCTTCGCGCCTTCGCGCCTGTGTATGTAAAAGCCTTTAGGTGGGTTCATTTGCCCATCAAGAAGCATCTGAGATGCGGAGAGAGGTGCTTTTTGTCCTCCACACCTCCACACTCCCATTCTTTGATAAAAGCATTTTAAAAGGAGGGGAATTATTTGCACGGTAGCGGCTCTCGGCCTTCTGCTTTTAAAATCAATTTATTCTATAAGGATTCTTTACCCCCTGGAGAGAGCCCTTTATCTAGCAAACATTATAAAGAATTTATGTTTCACCCAGGAATTGTAAGGAGTCTGAATTCTGTGTCTCTCTGTGTGTCACTGGGTGTGAATGTGCGCTGATATGGTTTGGGTAAAGGATGCATGCATAACTGAAAACAGGGAGAGGAGTGCAGGTCCACTGAAATAAAAAAAAGATCTCAGGGGAAAATGACAGAAAAATACTATGGGCCCCCAAAACTAAATATGTATTCCCTTTCTTCAGAAATGTTAAACGAACAACCAACGAAATAAATATAATAACTATCTTCTAAAAATCTACTCCCAATCTGTGTTTCCTATGGAACTGCAGCTGAATTTATTTACTACACCCAGCATCTCTCAGTGTAGAAAGTTTCCATTTGGAACTGAAGATTCTCCTCAGAGCTATACCATCATAAAGTTTGAACACCTCTGCTCAAATTACAACCCCACTTCCAAAAAGGTGGAGATGCTGTGCCAAACGAAAATAAAAACAAAATACAATGATGTGCAGATCATTTAAACCCTTTATTCCATTGAAAATAGTACAAAGACAACATATTAAACATTGAAACTGAGAAATTTTATTGTTTGCCATATTTGCCCATTTTGAATTTGATGCCAACATGTTCCAAAAAGTCAGGACAGGGGCAATAAAAGGCTGGTAAAGTTGTATAATGTTAAAACAACACCATATAGAATACCATTAAAAGATTCAGAGAATCAGGAGAAATCTCTGTATGTGCAGGACAAGGCCAAAAACCAATAATTGCTGGCCATGATCTTTGGCCTCGGATGGCACTGCATTATAAATTGTCATGATTCTGTAGTTGAAATCACCGCATGGGCTCAGGAACACATCTAAAAAACCCTGTCTGTGAAAACAGTTTGTTGCTGCATCCTCAAATGCATGTTAAAACTCTAAAACGCAAAGATGAAACCATATATAAACAGGATCCAGAAATGCTGCCACCTTCTCTGGGCCCAAACTAATTTAAAATGGACTGAGGCAAAGTGGAGAAGCATGCTGTGATCCGACAAACCAACATTTGAATTTCTTTTTGCAAGTCATGGACACGATTTCCTCCTGGCTAAAGACCACTCAGCTTGTTATCAGTGCACAGTTGTTATCAGTGCATCAGTGTTATCAGTGCAGTTCAGAAGCCAGTGCATGATAGTATGGGAGTGCATTGGTGCACGAAGCATGTGAGATATGCACATCAGTTCCCAAACACAGAGTGTTGTTAAAAGAACATGCCCCCGTCCCAACTTTTTTGGAACATGTTGTTGGCATCAAAAGCAAAACGAGCATATATTTTTCAAAAAACAATTTTTAGCATTTGATATTAAATTTGTAAAGTTGATGTTGTCTTTGCAGTATTTTCCTTTGAAAAAGCATGGTTTACATGATTTGCATATCAATGTATTGTATTTTTATTTATAATTTGCACAGCATCCCAACATTTTTGGAAATGGGGTTGTACATGTTTGTGATTGATGATTGTGTAAGTATAAATAAGTTACAGTAAATTTTAGTGCACAATATTTATTTTATTTATGTGTTGAGATACCACATTGGGAAAAAAAAGTACAAAATGTGCCATAACATTTGAACAGATTACATTTTAAGTTTTTTTTCCCCCAAAACATGTTAAATTTAGCAATTAAACAGATTGTGGAATAAAATGTGCAGAAGTGTTCCACTTAGAAAATCAACAACGCATCTAATTTGAGCAGGGGTATTTATTAATAAATACAGTGGTAGTACTTTTGATAAGGAGTTTTAGGCTTTCAAAATATTGTGTCTAGAGGTTTTGTTCACGGACAAACCTGTAATTATGCGCTACGGTAGAAGATTTCCATAAGGTATCACAACTCGCCAGAACACAGCCACAGCCTGCCTAACTTTTGTGTAGCTTAGTGACATCAAATTTATGCGCAGCAGCTTTATCTTGCCTGTAGTATTAAGACACTTTAACGACCTCGTAATTCGGAGAATGCAGTAATATTTGGAAGGAAAAAATGTACACAGAACAAAACATATCGGCTTCTGAATATTTTATGTAACACAGGGTGCGAGAGAAGCCATTTTTCAAAAACTCCATTCATTCTGGCCATTCATTAGACCCGGAGCTCCTAATATGGGCGTACGAGTACAGAATGGAGCACGACTGCCGTGTCTTCCAAACTGCTGGTGACATGTTTGGGGAAAGTGCGGCGGCGCTGGGACAAGATTAGGTTCTGGACCTAAACTGACATCCATCTACCTTTGACTGTACACTGAACATGACTCTGTGCCTGAATGTAGGTAAAAAAAAATCAGTCACTAATCGATTATCCAGGAGTTTCACAGGGCCGGGTTTACAACCCTGTTTCCCTAAACTAACAGCAACTCCACTTCAGAGCCTGCCTGCGCAGAATCTTCACGGCTGCAGTTTCCCCTCCACCCGGAGGCGGCGCTGTGACTCTAGCCCGCTGTCTAAGGAAACGCTACCTGAACTGTCCACTTCAGCCCTTTAGCACTATACCCAGCGATACAATTAGCTGTTTTTGTTTACATTCTGTGTTTATTTGAGAGCTCGTTTTGTTCTAATCGCTGAGAAGATGTGGTTTATTTATGTGCTCAGCTGGCTGTCGTTGGTGATACAGATATCCTTTGTTACTCTCGCTATTGGTGAGTTGTTTTTGGGTTCTGTGAACTGTCCTGCCTCGCTGAGCTGAGCTTGAGCCGTTCAGTAACGCCTCCCGTTTCTCCTTAGAACGTGTCACATTCGCCGTTTAGCAGCCCGACTCCTCAAATACATTAACATTTTCGTGTCAGGGAGTCGGGGAGAAGTGCGCTGGTATTATACAGGATTAAACAGAGGTCGACATCATCGTCCTTCTTCTTCTACAGGGCTTATTAGCTGGCTAGCTAACTCGCTAGCTTACCGGCGTCGGCTGTTCTCAAATTTAACGTTAGTTCTCCTGACAGGTTGATCAGTAGTTATAGATTTAGGCTGATGCTGTGTAGTAAAAGCCTTTGGGACATGACAGTGAGGATTTTAATATTGCAGAACTACAACATCGATATTGTACTGTTTGCAGAAACAGTCAGTCTGGGTTGGAGAAGGTTAGCTTAGCATATAGTTAGCGTCGGATGCTATTATTATTTTCTGTTATTTATTGTGGGGAATAAAATGACGAATCACTAGCTAACGCCACCAGTCTGTAAATTAGGTGAGTAAACTGCTGGTCTCCCTCTCTGTCTTTGGGTGAAGGAATCAATCCCTTGTGCTCTAGTCAAAGAAACTCAAGCAGCCCTCTCTTAGGAGACCACAGCTAACAGCTAATTGAACTGGGGCTTCGTTACTGGGGCGCAGTTTTAGGTAAAATAATGCATCAGTTTGAAACTTAATACGTGAAATCTGTTATTCAGTAGTAACAGCATTAATAACCGTCACACTCAGATTCACGAGTGCCTACTTATTTTTGTAGAGGCTTAGCCAACACGACGACGAAACATTTAGCATTGTTTGTTTTTCTTTCTTTTTTATAAAGAACCGGTCGCTTCAAACTCTTTGGACTAGCTTCCCGGATGCAACCTAGATTAAGCCCAGCCTTACACCAAGTTTAGAGAATTGAACATGGTATACCATTAAAAGTCGTCTTTAGTGCAGTTCAAGGCTTAATCTGGGTCTGGAGAAATGTCCCAGTGTTTAGCTTGCTGGTTTAGTTTTCTGTATTGTGTAAAGCCAGTTTTCTTCATTTTAGTTTATTTCGTTAACTGTATTGCATTTAAGTGTAGTAGCTAATTATTCGTGGAAAGGTTTTGGCCAGTGTTTAAACGGTAATTGGCAGAGTAAAGTGACGTTAAAGCCGCGTCTGCACGCGTGAATGGGCGGTAGCTGTGCTGTCCACGTTGGCAGATCTGTCAGTCATGTTGGGAACTTGCTGCCTCGACACTTGTCCTACCTGTAGTGGTACCTAGTCGAGCTCCACCCTTTGGCAAGAATGAGCTAATGCTGCTTCCACTGCTTCGTGGCATTTGCACAAGAGGCCAGGTCCAGTTTATTAAACGAGGTAATTAAAATGGCAGCACCGGTGATGCTACATGCAGTCTTATCAGCCCATGACAGAAGCACATGGCAAATTAAGTTAGACTGAAAGTGCCTGATTTCTGTAAGACATGTCTGTCAGCTAGATCATCGCCCCTTTTACTGGATACTATCATCAACGTGTTTAAACAAGCACTAAACTTGCACTCACTAAAATGTTTATAATTGCTAGTGATGCCTAGTCTGAGTGGGCACCAAAGCACTTTAAGTTGCTCTGCATAAATGTGCATTGACATTTATTACATTTAGTAGACCCTCTTATCTAGAACAACTTTAGAAAAATGGTGTACATGCACTTTTTTCCAATGCATCTCACCACATGCAGTTCCTAATTCAGTTTAATTCTGCTGTGCCGTAGTCCACACCTCTCACATTCAAACATTAACATTTTATTTTAGACCAAATACAGCTGTATGCAGAAGTCATGAGTCATGTGACCTGTTTTTACTCATCCTCTACGGAGAGTTTAAATGCACCATTGCTGTTTATTGCTGAATTTTACACATTAGGAAACAAAGAACAATACATGTTCCCTGTACAAAGGTTATGCCCAGAAAAGGGAACAATAGAGTCTAACAAACTTCTCTTCCAATGCTGATAGATGTAGGATGTACTGAGAAGTTTCACTGTAGTTCTGTACTTATTTATTTGCTCTTAAGCAAGTTGTGTTTGGTAGCTGCTTTTACTTCTAAGCGAGTCATTATTTCATTGAACTAGCAAAAGCTTGGCCTGAGAATGCTTTTAGCCTACTCTGCTCACCTCTTTTGGCAGGTTGCATAGAGTATAGTTCAGAGAAAAGTTCAGCAGGATGTCTGCTTGTCAGGCCTTGTCATACATTTTTGAGGGAACTTTCTTAGTAGTTGAAATGTTCTGGAGTCCCTAACCCTCCCCTCCTTCTCATTTGAATGATCAGCAGCGCTGCCTGTGCACGGGCACAGTGTGCTCTCAGCCTCATTTTGGATGTAAATCTTAAAACATTTTTTAATGTTTGTTGCCTGCAGTAGCCTTGTGAAAATGTTGTAAAGTGGTTCTGTTTGTTTATATGTACTATATACTATATTTATTAATTCTTTTGATTTGTAGACCCAATACAGGTCATTGTTTCCTAATTTCACTGCACAGTGTTGTGTTTTCTGGACCTTTCACATTGTTTCTTGATTTGAATCAGATGTGTTAGAGCAGTGAAGTTATAAAACACTGCTAAGTGCTGAAGAACTGGCCTTAGGGAACACCTTTGCCAGCATGTATAGGGAGTGTGGACTATGATGTTGCATTTTTTGCTCTGTTTTCCTTGTTTCTCCCTATTATTGTTGTTTTATGTCTTTTTTTCTTAGTATGTTGTTTTTTCTTGTGCAGCTGCAGGTCTATATTACTTGGCAGAGTTGATAGAGGAGTACACAGTCGCCACCAGTCGAATAATAAAATACATGATACTGGTAAGTTTTTGATCTACAGTGGATTTTCTGCAGTGTTGTGTATATTATATTCCCATACAGGTTTTCATTAGATACAGCCTCATATTTAAAGGTAGTTAGTGTGGTTCTGCAGCCTTTCCCTCAGTTGTCTAACACTGAGTCCTGCCTTCTGTTTCAGTTCTCCACAGGTGTGTTGGCAGGGCTGTACCTGTTTGAAGGCTTCCCTACACTAATGATTGGAGTTGGCCTCTTCACTAACCTTGTTTACTTTGGGCTGCTGCAGACCTTCCCCTACATCATGCTCAGCTCACCAAACTTTATCCTGTCTTGTAGTAAGTAACCATGAATGGTAGATGATGTTGCTTAGGTCTCACAAGTGTTAGCAAAAGTATTAGACTTTGGCCTTGAAATTTCTGAATTGTTTTTCTGTTTTGCATTTTAGTTTCTTGTTTTTAGTTGCATTCATAAGATACCTTGCTTTTATGTGAAACACTGTAAAAAGTCTGTCTTTCTTTCTTTCTCAGTACTAGTGGTGATTAATCACTATATGGCCTTTCAATACTTTGCAGAGGAGTACTATGCCTTCTCAGAGGTGAATAAAAACTTTGAAAATTACCAGTAAACATTTTAATTTTTTAAAATGTATGTCTCATCACTGAATATGTACTCTGTTGTTATTGACGTTGCTCATTAATCCAAATAATTCATCTTGTTTCCAGGTCTTGGCGTACTTCACAATTTGCTTGTGGGTGATACCATTTTCTTTCTTTGTATCCCTCTCTGCTGGAGAAAATGTTCTCCCATCCACCATGCAGCAAGGAGGTAAGGGAATGTGTGTGTGTATGTATGTGTGTGTGTTTATGTATGTATGTCTCGAGGCAGGTTAGGTATGCAACAACGGCTGCTATGGCAAGGTTGTTTTTTCAAATCACTGCTAGGTTATTGAAAAGATTTAAAACTGATTAATCTTTGTCGTAATCATAACAGACTCCTAAGTTGAAAAACTTCTGATGTGAATTGAGTGCTTTAGACTGTTCAGTCTGTTCAGTCCACATTTAAATTGTGTTCTGTTCGTCTTCCAGATGATGTGGTGTCAAACTACTTCACGAAAGGGAAGAGGGGCAAACGCTCAGGGATCCTTTTGATCTTCTCCTTCCTGAAGGAGGCCGTTTTGCCAAGCCGACAGAAAATGTACTGAACCACTGACGGGATAGGCTGGAGGACAGATAGAAGGATCGGGTGGGGTTGAGAGACAGGTTAAAGAGTTGCTGTGTCCAGCTGCCTCAATGGACTAGTGTAAGGGACAGAGGGGAGGGGGATGTTTTGGCCCAGAGACGAAATGACTTAAGAAGTAGTAGAGGACGACGCCTGGGCAGATGCAACACCCTGCAACGGACACACAAGGTCCTCAACTTGAACGTACATATCTGTCTCTCTGTCTGTCCAACTGACTGTTTAAGCGAAGCGAGCACAGCCAACTAATGCTCTGTACGCAGCCCTCAGCCTTGGAATGACTTCAGGCTGTGGTTTTCCTGGCAGGGATTAAGCCTGGTCTTCGACTAAAGTTACACTTTAGGTGGGTTTTCCCAATTTAGTCTGGATCTAGGGTTAATCTATGCCTGAAAACCTCTTCCAAAGTCTTTAATTTTTAAAGGCTTGAATAATAGACATTTGATTATTGGATTATTGGTGCAGGCTTCTTGCCATAAATTGGTAATAGCAGTTGCAGATGATCATGTTGTGTGATCCACGCAATTAGTGTTTGTGTGGTTATCCATTAATGTTGGGGGTTTATTGTGAACATTTTAATTGTCATACCACAGTCATAATGGCCATATTGTTGATCCTGCTTTTTATTATTTGTGTGCAGTAAAGAACAAAAATGTTTGTACAATTTTTTTCTGATTTAAGCACATATGTGAATACCTGTAGGAACAGCAGTGATATAGTTGTATGCGAAAGTCTGGGTGCCCTGGTCAGATTATATTTTGTTGATTTTTCTAATAGAAATAAGTTATAATCTCAAGAGAACAAAATTCTGCATGTTTTAGAAATTGCTGTTTATAATGTAGGCCTTTTTGTGGAAAAAAATCACAATGTGACTGCAAATGTTATGGCACATTTTATATTTTATGTTTTATTTTTTTCAATATCTCAAACTAAGCAAATGGAAATTGTACATAAAAAAATGCCATATTGAAGTTTGTTCCCTGTAGAGGATGTGCTAACTTATTTTCACTTAGAAAATAGACTATACATGTAATGTGATCTGGGGTATTCAAACTTTTGTATATGTGTAAAACATCTCAGAGTAAGCATCCCTATGTACTTTTTAATTTAGAAGACTCTTGTTCTCAGAGATGCTTAATACATATGGGTGCAGATGTAAGCAATGATGTGGTCACTTTCATCTTGTCCTTCATAAGTTGGGAGCCAGTTGAGTGATACTTATTTTGAAAGTAAAATGAAATTGACCACAGTGCTCTCTCTTTGGATGTTTTTCACAGAAGCAGATAAAGTGAAGAATTTCTAATAAAATGGCAGTTAACTGTTCTATTCTTTGTGCTGAAAAGCCATATCCAGTTTCCACAAATTGAGAATATCCATTTCTAATTTTTTTTATTCATTTGAGGTATGAAACCCTCTCACATTTGTCTGTGATTGCTTGCCCTTTATATGAGGGGCACCTGCAGGTCATAAGTGGAAGTGTGAGGTTGCTGGGAGGTCAGCACAATCTGCCTCAAGACTCTTACACATACACTCACTTTAGCAAGCTCTCACCTGGGGAATATGCCACTTAGGGGAGCAAGAGAGAATGTTTTGGTAATACAGCCACTGTGGCTGAGCTGAAATCAGTTCCTGCATGGGTTCTTATGAAGAATAAGAGCAGTGTTGAGATAGTTGCAGCTGGTCTAAGATCAGAGTAAAAATGCTACATTTTCTTCACAGTAAGAGCAGACGCAAGGGATCCTCTGGAGAGACCTGACAACAACAGTGGGACTGTTACGTGTGCAGTGACCTAGGTCACTGTAGTCGTGTCCCTGACAGCCAACCACACGTCACAGCTGTAACTCAAACGTAGTCTCCTCAAGGGGGAAAGTCTGCTTTTTTTTTTTTCTTTTTTTTTTTTAACTTTTCTTCATACTTCACTGATCTGTAGAGGTGGCCTGGTCAGCAGTGTTGTTCTGTTTGTACTCATTAGGCAGCATTCATCAACACTTTTAGCATGGTTTAAAATTTTATGCAGTTTCAAGCTTTTTACAAATGTCAAATAGACAGGGTTTTTCTGGTCCAAGGAAACCGCTTCTGTGGTTTTCTATATACAAAACGTGGTTTAGCCAGAGACCTAAAGCTTCTCAGGAGTAAATGTGTATCTTTGTCAGCATATAAGCTCAGTCAGAAGCTAGTCAGAAAAGGGACATTTAATAAAAAATAAGGCAATAAAGTCCTTTTTAATATCTATAAACATGCAAATCACATACTGTTCTATTGTAAGCCTTGGAGTTATTTTGGTAACAACTATGTAGACATTGTTTACTCAGTGTTTCATCCGAAATCAAGTATATTAATAGGATGTTTGTCCCTGCTTTGCTGCAGTAACAACCTCTACTTTTCTGGGAAGACTTTAAAGTAGATGCTGGTAATGATTGCATTCAGCTACAACAGCATTAGTGAGGTCAGACACTGATGCTGGAACATTAGTTCTGGATCATAACAGTTACTCCTACTCATGGCAAATGTATTGGATGGTTCATCACGCCAGTGAATGCAGTTCTACTTCTTCACAGTCCAAGGCTAGAGGGCTTTATACCCCTTTAGCCAATGATTGGCTTTGGACATGGTGACCTTAGACTCATGGGCAGCTGCTCCAGGCTCTCATTCTATTGGCATTGCTTTTCTACAGAGAATATGTACAGCTGTATATGTGCAAGCGAACACCTGTGTCAGCAATGGGTGCCCCTTAAAGAAGCTGACTTCACTATTAAGAAGGGGTGTCTGGATACTTCTGGACATGTAGTGTATCTAAATGGCTGAATATGATTATAGAGTTGCGTCCTCAGACTTAACCAGAACTGGTTACCTATCCTGGTGATGGAGTATCCCTTGCCATATTATTTGCCTTATCTTTGTTTTCACTGCTCTAGAACAGCTGATCCAGCTAATTAACTAACCTATCCATGCTCTACCCACATATGCATTCTTTTGTAGATACTGTTAGACTGGACAAGCTTCCAAAAGCACTTGCAAAAACGCAAAGTAAAGAAGATGAGAAATTCAAGTGCACTACAAGTTTTTAGCAAAAGTGCTACATTTAGGCATTTAGTTTTCTCATGCTGCCTTATGGCTACTGCAAACTCCAGTGATTAAACCACTTTGTGTAGTTTAGTATATTTATTATCATAATGAAGTTCAATGAGATTTTTGCATTTGGTAAAGCTAGGAAAGAACTTGTGGAAACAGGACATTGATTGATTAATGAACAAAATCTTGAAGTGTGTGCTGGATGAGAGAAAACACTAAAATATGCTGTGCAGGGGACTCCAGGCTTGGTAACTAGTCATTTACCATTTAGTAATGGCCCTGCTCCAGCTCTTCTGCCAGGTGCATTGCCACTTCAGTCCATGGTGAAGCTCCTGGTCGTGTGGTGCAACCTTGATGTGGCAGGTCCAGCACACTGCTTGCATGGAATTGCAGTGGAGAAGTGATTCGGGAGAGGAAAGCGGACGGAAACAGGCCCTTCTTAATGACGTCCAGTGGCAAGGCAGGAACTGGCTGTGGAACCTTGTCCCATGAGGTAGTGTAGTGGATGTGGCCATCCTCATTACACCTCAGCGTCATCCTTTGATGCAGATCTGGCTCTGGTGGTGCTTCCTCTGGATGGATTCCCATTCGCACCTCCTGTGGCCGACTGGTGCTAGCTGGAGGAGGTTTGGATGGATTAGGAGAGATGTTCCATGCTTCTCTTTGTGCACTTGAGTTGTGTTTCTTTTTGCTTTTTGTTTTCAGAGGCTCACTAGATAAGCAGGAGCCATGGCTTAATGTCCATGTGCCCCTCACAGGAGTCGTAAAAGGAAGTAAAGGAAGCCCTTTCTTCTCAGCCCACTCAGACACTTTCTGCTCATTTATAGCCTCTCTGGCCACCTGAAACCACCATGGAAATGTGAGGATGACCTATGCAGTAAAGTGAATTCACCAGAAAGGTACAGTCTTAAAAATAAAAGTGCTAAAGTGTTTTATTTGGAGCTATACTACAGAAGCATTTTTTTTAGTTCAGTACCTTTCAATAGTCATTTTTGTAAATGAGGGACATGAATGTGAAGAACTTTTTTGAAATGGCTATACCAAATAATGCTGCTTCCAGGAACTGTACATCCAGGCCACAAACCATTTGGAATTTTTTAAAAAGAATGTAGCTACTACTGTAACTGTACTGTCTTCTTAGTTTCATTTATTTTTTAATACAGTTAAAAACGGAAAGTGAGCAATTCTGAAACAAACCTTCTCCTTGGCCTCTACACTCCGGTACATCCTGATGAGATCCTGTCTGAGATTCTGCAGTGCTTTTTGTCTCTCCATGTCTTCCTTTTTATCCCTCTGCCACATGGCATTCTTCAGAAACCTGTCCAACACAGAATGTTACAGTATACAATATAATTTGTGACAGCAGTGAATTGACTGCCTAGTGGCTGAATAATGTAGTTAGTTTTAACTGTAATTTCACTTGAAATACCATGCATTCTTTCAGTTGAACTCAATTTTATTCATATAGCCATTGTTACAACAGATATTGTCCCAAAGCAGCTTTAAAGAGATGCGATTTCATACCAGCAATGAGCAAGTTTAAGGCAAGCGCAGCAAGGAAACTTCTT
Organism: Pygocentrus nattereri; assembly: GCF_015220715.1. Classification (NCBI taxonomy): domain Eukaryota; kingdom Metazoa; phylum Chordata; class Actinopteri; order Characiformes; family Serrasalmidae; genus Pygocentrus; species Pygocentrus nattereri. The sequence goes on along the minus strand of NC_051212.1, from coordinate 18,373,784 downwards.
AAGGCAGAAGTCTTCAGTTCTGGACACTGAATCCTATTTCCAGCCCAGTATTTTGTAATCACAGGTTGTTATTTGAACTGTTGATGTAACAGATTGACCACCTAGTGATGTACCTACAGGCAATGACAAAACCCAGTATCAGAAACTGTATTCAGTGTCTGGAATTGAAACCTCTGCTCTACGTGCATGGGGAAGAAACACTGAGAGGAACCAAGCCTTAAAAGGAGAACCCATCATCCTCTGGGCAAGGCTATATTTACCAAGGCTCATTTACCCACATCACTTTCTATTGCTTTCAGGGTGCCTTTGTTGCATGATTTCACATGCAGTGCAACCTGCTGGTCTACTGACCTCAGCCCACCTGATACCCACCACACCTCCCTGCGTGCACCTGATACCTTCTATGCCTTTGTTTCTGAAACCTTTCCTGCCAATGACAAATTATATCACTCAATCTCTGCTTTCATGACAGCCCTACAACCCCTGCTAAGTCTGTGAACACCTGTCACTCACGATCACCTCTAAGCTGATCATGTCCCTATAGACAAAGTCTGTCAGAATTAAGGTGAAGTTTCTACTGTCCTGTTAAACTATTTTGGGTATGGTTCTGAATCTATGTAATATAGTTAAGTCATTCCTTTTTATTTCTGGCAGCGCATTTAATTTAAAATTTTGAAAAAAGAAAAAAAAAACTTATTTTCTCAAAATAATGGCTGATTTTCTTGAAACATTGACCGAGTAGTGTTCTTGTTTCTTGTTGTATTCTTTTGAGATACTACACTGAATGTTAAATAATGAGTCATTTAATTAAGAAAATAACTTCTTATGGCTTCACAGCACCACAGCTGTGAAACAAGGTGCCCTGGGCAAACACAGTAAAACTGGTTCACTTTTCCCTATTGTGAATTGACTGTGATTCTGAGTTTGTATGTAAACATCTTAACTGCTCAGACTGAATCACTATGAAATTTTTCAGGGCCATGGATGTCCTTGACTGGCCCTATCAATCCCCCAGTTTCAAACTCACTGAGAGTAAGCAACGCAGGAACTGAAAAGGGCTGTATCACAGACCACTGAAGATCCCCAGTCTCTTAATATATGTGTGACAGAACTCATGCAGTGATTGCAAAAAAATTGAAAGCCAATGGTAATGACTATTTTATTAACAATCTTGTCCAATTTATCCAATTATTCAATTATATGTGGACAAATATCCTCACCAACATTTTTACTAATATTGCTTTTCATTACATTTCATTTAAATATACAGTATATTCTGTTAGGCCACTAAGGATCTGATGACTGTCAACCATTGTAAATATTTTAATTCAAGGGTTTTACCTGGCAACAACCCTATGACCCCAGATGCGAGCAAGGTCCAGGGGTGTGTGTCCTCTGCTGTCACATGCGTGTGTGTCTGCTCCAACCTCAACCAGCGATTCCACACACTCTCTCAGGCCTTCAGCTGCAGCCATATGCAGAGGGGTCAGTCCTTCATCTGTGGATCTGGGAGTATAACAATCTTAACCTTAACCTACAGGACTGCTGATCTTATCTGTCTTTCCATTGTTTTGGGATTATAAAGGTTTGTGCTTTTACTCTAAATGGCTTTTTTCCTGGAGTAAACACATTAAATCTATTCTTCTTTTTCTCATTATTATTTCTATTATTATTACATATATACATATAGTGCTGTGCCAAAGCCACCATTTTATTTAATTTCCAGTTCAAATGACCATTAAGTACATTATTTATTTTTCAGCATTAAAAAAAAGCCAAAAACCTTACACAGAAGCCTCAGTAACTATACTATTTTCAATTATACATCAGTAATCCCAAACACATTTAATGATGTTGAGGTCTGGGCTCAACATCATTAAAAGTGTGGTGGTCAGTACAGTCTGAGAATATTAACAGCCTCTTTTGTTTGCAAATTGTTTTCTTCTTTATCCACTTCCTTTTTCTTAGTAACAGAGTCTTGGCAGCTACACATCCTATCTGGCTCATAGTGTTGAGTTGTCTTAAGCAAATGTGGACCTATATTTTCTCCTCTCAAAGATGAAAGCTTGTGTAAAGTGTAAAGTGTTTATCTGATGGTGACAGTTTTGGTGGTCTATCAGGTCTTGCCCAGATGTTAGAAGTCCCATTTTCTCTATATCTTTCAATACTTTTTGTAACTGCTCAAACTGTTGGTTAGCAAACCAGCTACTTAGTCATCATATCCACTGCACTACAAACAGCGTGACTGAAACTTCAACATCACAATGGCAGTTGTGTTCTTCTCTATTATTTAGCAGAAAGCAGATTGTACACATTGTGCTGGGCTCCATTCTGTAGCAGGTATATGAGGCAGGCATGTGAGTGTGGTTTGCTCTGTGGACTGAGCACCATGTGCAGGGGTCTTCGCCCACGCGGACAACTGGCATTCACATCCACACAATGAGAATCCACAAGCAGCTTCATGCAGTCCAGCCGACCATGCTGAGCAGACACATGGAGCACAGTGAGACCCTAATACACACATACACAAAATTAAAACAAGGGGAAGATGGGGAAAGTCGTTTATAACCAAAAACAGACACACCATATAACCTGAAAACACAGACAGGCTGCAGCAGAACGTTTCACACGATGATATTTAGTCATTAAGGTAAAAAAGCTGTTCTTAAGAAACTCTTGTTTATTTTGAGTCAAAATTCAAGAATCTTGCATCTTAAAACTTTGTCGACAAGGGTCTATGACAGAGGTCAACAGTTGTATACTCAAAGGACAATGTGGCTGCAGGTTTCATTCCAAACAAGCAGTCACATCTGATTCCACTTTAATCAGTTGGTCTCATAATATCAAACACGCTGTCTCATAATACACTGTCTCATAATACCAAACACACACACATGCGCACACATCTTCTAAGCTGCTTCTTCTTCTGGGTCGTGGGGAATGCCAAATACACTGTCTCATAATACCAAACACGCTGTCTCATAATATACTGTCTCATAATACCAAACACAGTCTCATAATATACTGTCTCATAATACCAAACACGCTGTCTCATAACACACTGTCTCATAATACACTGTCTCATAATACCAAACACGCTGTCTCATTATATACTGTCTCATAATACCAAACACGCTGTCTCATAATATACTGTCTCATAATACCAAACACACTGTCTCATAATACACTGTCTCATAATACCAAACACGCTGTCTCATAATACACTGTCTCATAATACCAAACACGCTGTTTCATAATACACTGTCTCATAATACCAAACACACTGTCTCATAATACACTGTCTCATAATACCAAACACGCTGTCTCATAACACACTGTCTCATAATACACTGTCTCATAATACCAAACAAACTGTCTCATAATACACTGTCTCATAATACCAAACAAACTGTCTCATAATACACTGTCTAATAATACCAAACACGCTGTCTCATAATACACTGTCTAATAATACCAAACACGCGGTCTCATAATACACTGTCTAATAATACCAAACACACTGTCTCATAATACACTGTCTCATAATACCAAACACACTGTCTCATAATACACTGTCTAATAATACCAAACACGCTGTCTCATAATACACTGTCTAATAATACCAAACACGCGGTCTCATAATACACTGTCTAATAATACCAAACACGCGGTCTCATAATACACTGTCTAATAATACCAAACACACTGTCTCATAATACACTGTCTAATAATACCAAACACGCTGTCTCATAATACACTGTCTAATAATACCAAACACGCGGTCTCATAATACACTGTCTAATAATACCAAACACACTGTCTCATAATACACTGTCTAATAATACCAAACACGCTGTCTCATAATACACTGTCTAATAATACCAAACACGCGGTCTCATAATACACTGTCTAATAATACCAAACACGCGGTCTCATAATACACTGTCTAATAATACCAAACACGCTGTCTCATAATACACTGTCTAATAATACCAAACACGCGGTCTCATAATACCAAACACCCTGTCTCATAATATACTGTCTCATAATACCAAACACACTGTCTCATAATACACTGGCCTGTATAACCTATGTTCCATAATCTGCCTACCTTAATATTCAATCCTACAACTACAACTAAATGAATGTAATTTGAGCTCGTACTGTGTTTTAATGGGTAGTGACTTCCTCACCTGTTTGTTTGGCTGTGAGGGTGACTGTGCTCTCTTTAGGCTGAACCGGAGCCATTCCTGATCTCCACACACCGCAGCCTGAAATATATCATCTGCCCTCTGCAGCCAGCGCACCTTCTGAGGAACCAGACTGCTCAGACAGAGGACATGGAAAAACAAGAGAAGCTCTTTATAGTGGTAACCATTTCATTTACTACCCACCTAACTGCTGGTGACCGAATCTTTTGAGCTTTTATATGTAAGGATGATTACAGTAACCTCTCAACAAAAAGTGGACATTCACGCCATTAATGGATTATAACAATACACTTTAGGCCAAAACCTGATCACAAAACTATCCTAAAACGATGTCCCAGGTTTTATGAAGCATATCCATAATCTTTTTTTCATGAAATAACTTTGAGCTTTTGCCAGTACCACTGTAAACAATGCTGACCCGGGAAGTGTATCTGGAAGTTAACCTCCGTTTCACATCAAACCACTCTGAATGACTTCGTTTGCGTCGTAACTATTTAAATATGCAGACATTTAAAAATCAGCGGAATCTAAACATGAAAACTAATGGTTACAGTAAAATAAGTGTATATGTGTTACCAAAAAGAGCTAAGAAGGATAACTTACCTCACGCCTGCCATGTTTGTTGACGGACTTCACTGTTGCCATAGCGACTCTCCCTCCAGAGCAACGAGTCCACAAGTTCGCCTGTTTTTAATACTTTTCTAAAATGTATTATTACTGACTGAATAAAATAAACATTACCCAATACAACTATTCATCTACAGACGTAGATATTTACACTCTATAGAGTCCAAACCCATAATCAAGTGAACTATTACTTCGCTAAAATGGCTCAAATAGAAGCAAACGTACGTTAAAAGGGGAAAATAACGACTTCTCTTCTAACAGCACGGGAACTGAAGTTAGCCTGCGCCTACTTTTCGATACTCTTGGTCTAATAAATACTAAAGCTCAAATATCAGAGGTGTGCCCAATCACCAGCAGTACAGGTGCACCAATATGAACACGAAAAAATTAATGAATAAAATGTTGGGGGGGGCGCATTACTCTCCAAACTCATACTCTAACGCTCAGGAGAGTTCAAAATCTGACATAAGTACATGTAAAGTAATGAATAAATGTATTTACTGCCCAGCTTTTCTCCCCAATAACTCACCATATGCTCCTAGTCTTGATCTGCATGTTGGAGGTGCAGTTCATCAGTGAACTATTTAGTCTGTAGATGGCGCCATCAGGATTCCCTCCCACTTCATCAGCTCTGTGGAGCAAGCACAATTCCTCCAGCGCTACAGTGGTTCTGCTGTGTCTCTGTTCATTATTTGGTGGAAACCCTAAAAGAGTACTGCCTGACCTGTGGGAAGCTGTTCTTCAAGATGGGAATCTTCACCTTTCTTTACTCAGTCACAGAGTATTTCCTGTTTTTCACAGCTGTCATGGAAGGTATGTCATTCTAGGCCTGTTTTCCATCAATCTTTTGACGTCTCCTTCAAACTTTGCTATTATTTCTTTGCTTAGTCATAAAGATTTTTTGGCGCAAGTCATTTTTTTTGTGCACTGCCTTGTTGGCTTGGCTTTGCATGCTTAATGCCTCTGACTACAACTACGGTGCACAAATATGTATCATAAACCTGAGGGCTTGCCGGAGAACGATTCGATACTTATTGATCAGGCTTCCCATAGGGAGTGGCGCCTTTCTAGATAGGCAGAAAGCATGAGTGGAGATGATATGGATCACGGTTATTTTCTCCATGTCTCTGTCAAGCGTGAACAGTCGATGTGTTAATTAGTTGGGAAGTATCAAATGGCGAATATCGACTGTGTGAACCTTTGAACTGGGAGAGACTGAGCCACATCAGCGGAGGTAATTTCCAAAAATGTTTATCTTCAATTGTCAGTTATTAGTTTGATTGTGAAAGTCAGTGTTTATTTATATTGTAAACTTAAGTTGCAACTTACTATGTCTCGTCTTGTTTACAGCCAACTCAGAATGCACTATGAACTTTTGAACTGGAAATGCTGCAGTGTACTGATACCAGGAAGACATGTGCGGGCCAGTAATAGCTTGTGTAAGTGCACCATAACCCCCACAGACAATGTCCCTTCTCTGGTCTTTCTGTGCCCTTGATCGTCACCATGGGGCCATATGTCGTTCCAACATAAGCTCCGAGCCTTAGCTCGGGGTTGGGACCTTCTCGCTGCTCTTTGGTTGTCTTGGTTCCAGCACTTTCTGATGAATCTGAGATCCCGAAGAAACATTAAGCTGACCTGAGGTCAGAAAGAGAAGGAATTAAACCAGAGGCAGTGAAACGAAAGATTACAGATGATATGACAATGGCTTGTGAAGCCTGCTTAAGGCAGGCATGAAAATGAGATCATGGTGGCCTAGTGCCTCGCTATTGGCTCAGCAGTGAACCAATGAGGGTTGTGTGGGCAGAGATATAATGCCAGCCAGTTCACGAGTGACCAGTCAGAAAGTCACATTCAATATGACGACAAATATAACAAAGGCCAGACACGCCTGGGGTCTGTCTCTATCTCTCTCTCTGTCTCTACACTTATGTACATACATACTGCATGTCCTCATATACTCATATACTTCTTTTTGCATGCACTGTGAGCACAGTCACATGAGGAGATGAGCTCCGTGAATGTGGTCACATGACGCAGAGGAGTAAGCTGGCAAAATATTCTCACTCTTAATGGCAATCTCATTTGTGGTCAAAAGCCAAACCCGAGCTGAACGATGACTGTTCTGTGAACCCTGGGAAAAAATAGAAAGAGAGAGAGAGAGAGAGAGAGAGAGAGAGAGAGAGAGCGAGAGAGAGAGAGAGAGAGAGAGAGAGAGAGAAGGAGGAGGAGGAGGAGGAGGAGGAATAGAAAGAGAGCAGAAGAGGCATACAATCCTCTCAGCTCTTTCATATTTGATGAGCCACCTTGTGAGGACCTCAGGCTCTGGAGACTCATGAGCTGTGTTAGTGTAAGTGCGCTGATGTCTCTCTCTTTTTCTCTATGTCTTTCTCTCTTAGCTCTCTTTCTCCTTTCCCTCTCTTTCTTTATCTTTTTTTATCTCCTTTGCTTGCTTTCCATCACATGCTTCTCTCTTCCCCTTTGTTTATGCACCAGTTTTTCCCTCTTGTTCTCAATTTCCCCTTTTACTTTCTTTCTATTCCTCTCTCTCTCTCTCTCTCTCTCTCTCTCTCTCTCTCTCTCTCTCTCTCTCTCTCTCTCTCTCTCTCTCTCTCTCTCTCTCTCTCTCTCTCTACTCAACCTTACACTAATGCACACTGGCACATTCTGCAGCTCCGAGTCACAGTGCGACCCGGCTGTGTGCACTGACCGCACTACGACCTCACGCACACACACTGCACTGTACGGGAGGGAGGGAGGAGAGAAAAAAGTGGAAACAGCGAGAAAGGGATGCAGAGACAAAAATGCAATGCAAGAAGAGAACAAAAAGAGGAAAAGTCATGTATTTTTCTACAGTCTAGATAGTTACATCTTGTGCTTGCACTCGTTGGCCATTTTATCAGGTAAACTCAATACTGTTTCTTGTCATCCCGTCTCTGAGCTATGAGGCCCCTTAAATAAGTCATTTTTTTTAGTCATGACATTGGCAAGACAATATCTGACAAAGACAGACGAAATAATGTACAAGCTACTAAGATATACATTGTAGTTTATTTAGTTGTACTTATTATTTCATTATTTTAATTATATGTAAACAGTTTAGATCTATCTGTATTCCCACACAGGACCACTGCTGACCAGATATAGTTTATGTGTAGGACCATTCTCAGCATTGACAAGGTTGTGGGTGCCCTGCATTATTTTATTAATTTTTTTGTCCTTTCTCGCTCTGACACATTGTGCTCAGTGGCTGTCATGGTTTATTGCATTGATTTCCACTAGACCAGCCTCTATCGATTATATTAGTCATCGATTAAAAGATTTTTTTTGACAAGTAATAAGAGATTAACAGCAATGCACTTATCACAACAGACTTAAATGAATAATAACAAACCATGCCGAGTGATTCCAAATACTTAAAGACACTTCATTAAAATACATACATATAAAAACCTGACTTGTCCAAAACAAGCACATAAAAGGGTCTTTCAGGATTTTACTTTTGATTGGTAGGAGAATTTTAAATATGCATTATCATCATGCAATTTCATAACTAAATCACCAAATACTAATATTTTTGTGACAGCCCTAATTTCCAGCTTTGAGGTCTATAGAATCTTTAAACCCTGAAGTGGCATACAGGCCACAGGAGGACAGTCATTAGTATTATGCTCCTGATGCAGTCACACTGATCTGTGTTATTGTAAGTAAATTATGTATGTAATGACTAAAACTGATGATGCCCCCTCCCTTTCCCCTCACTGCATCCCCTCACTTTCTGAGATGCGTCTTCTTTCAGAGTGCAGAGCAAACATCCCATCTGAGCTCCTCTGTTTTTTCATCCATGATGTTCCCCATGGAGCCATGGCCATCACAAATGGGAGTGTATATCAGACAGACTTTAAAGTAAGCGTTCTGGCTAGAGCTCTGTTGAATTCTTTCAAAATTTGACCTTTCCCAATCTTTCTTTTATGGGAAAAAATATGTACAAAGGTTTTTATTAACACAAAACAGCTATTTGATACTAATCTGTATATTTTAATTCAACACTCAAAGGTGTCTTTCTTGCTATGAAGAGCAGATTTTGCCTAAATAATGTTGTCTTTAATGTTGCTATTGGAACAAATTCTAATATCTGCAACTAATAGAAATGGTCCAAATATTGTTCCATTAACATACATTCAGTGTTTTTAATGTTCTCCTGTAAATGTACCATTTTGGAGATACAAGGTTTGGTCATGACAGTGATAATCAATTAAGTTTGAAAAGCTACATGTTGTAGTCCTGAACAAAGCTGGAGGTAAAAAAACAGAGAGATAGAAGAAAAATTGATAGATGGAAAGAAGATCTGAAATAGAGAACCATTTTTGTAAACTATCACACTTTGTGTACAGCCTTCTAACTTGCAGGCTCAGGAGAGTGTCATGTTAACTGTAGGACATTCACTCACTCTCTATCACTAATCAGCTTATGCTAATGCCTGTCAGACCCTGAGTCTGAGCCACTCAGAAAACCAAGCTGATGGGGCCATATGTGAACATGGTTTAATTGTAGAACATGGGGAAAAAATCATATTCAGGGTTTAATGTAGTCTCTACTACAGTTTTTTTTGCTGTGCACTGTACTTTTGTTTCTGTTTATAGATAAAAAAGATGTGAAAGTGTTAGAAACCACACAAACCAGTCTATTAGGTATTAACTTGTACAATACTAATTGGTGGGATTTAAAAATCATGTTTCTTAATAAGCACTTGCGAGGATAGGTATTTCACCTTCTACAGTACATAATATTATTGAAAAATTTTGTGAATCTTGAGAAATCTCTGTGTGTAAAGGGCAAGGCCAAAAACCATAACTGAATGCCTATGAACTTCAACCCCTGAGATGGTATTGCGTTAAAAACTGTCATGTTTCTGTGATGGATATTATCGCATGGAATACTTTGAAAAACCGTTGACAAACACTGTTCATTGCAGCATCCACAGATCCCAGTTGAGACTCATCTTAACTGGACTGATGCATGGTGGAAATGTGGATTGTGGCCTGAAGAGTGAATCATACATATTTTTTTATAGAAATAATAAATATTGTGTTCTCCAGGTGAAAGAGTAAAGGACCATCCACATTGTTACCAGAGTAAAGTTCAAAATCCAGAGTCTGTCATTGTATGGGGGGTTCAGGTGGTTAACTTGCACATTTGTGAAGGCAGCATTAATGCTGAACACATGTTGCAGAGGCCAAATTTGTAATGAGCATATATTTTTAAAACAAAGCAATGAAGTTCAAAAGGTCAAACATCAAATATCTTTTTGTACTATTATCAATTTAATACAAAACAAAACTAATTTACTAAGTATTAGCATTTCACACACTGTCCCAACATTTTTGGATTTGGGGTCGTATTAATGGCTTATTAACAGCAGTAATAATCCATTGTATTAAACTAGATTAACATTAAAGCAAAACAACCATTGCAGCATATTATTTAGTATTTTTTAACACACTGTTTATATTTAAAATGGTCCTCTCTAGTTGTCTGTCACTTATTTATCCCAAAAACAGTGATTATTGCCTTTGAAGCATCACTGTTCACTTGCTTGTCAGTTATTGCCCATATCTGATTACATCACCCTGTTGCTCAGGCCTACTTGTAGCATTCAATAGTGTTTGAATAATCTACACTTGAAAGTGTCCGTTTGTGTACAGTCTTAGAAAAAAAGTTTGGAACTGTCACTGGGGTGGTACCCCTTATCACTCGAGTGGGATTCTCAGGGGTACGTCTTCAGTACCTTTAGCCAGGGAACATTATTGTACCCCATTCCATCTTTTCAAATTTTACATTTCTAAATTATATTGACTCTACACGGCCTGTTTTTACTCCAGTTTTTTTTATTGTATTTTTATATTTTAAATTGTTACATCATGAAAAGATGCAAATATGTCCCTCTTCTGAGGGAACATTAATGTAGCATACCTATCCTAATCATCAGGCAACGGACTAAAAACCATTTCATGTTCTTTCTGTGTTGATTGTGCTTTAAACCACACAAATTGGGACAGTAGATAAAATCCAAATAAAAACAAAAAGCAATGATTTATAAATCTATTTTGATTTGTATTTAAAATAATACTAAGACAAGGTCATTTGTGTTTTATTTTATCAACACTGTAAATGTCAGTTTAAGGAGCATCCAGGAAAGGCCTTTATGAGCGAGGATGGGTCAAGGCTCACCACCTTGCCAAAAAACGCAGAAAGAAAAATCTGTTTAATAATAAAGAATAAATCCTCAGTGAGTGATTGCAAGAGTTTTAAACATTTCACCCTCTGTGCTGCATAATATCATCAAAAAAATGCAGGGAATTCAGAGATAGATATCTCAGTGCTGCATGAAGGGCAAGAGCAAAAACCATAAGGGATTGCCTATCATTTTCGATCCCTCAGGCACTGCATTAAAAATAGGCCTATCTGAAATGTCCTGTGCACAGTGGAATCGTGCATTATGGTCTGACAAATCAACCTTGCAGATTGTTTATGGAAATAATGGACGTTATCTTCTCCAGGCCAAAATAGACACCTTGTGTAAAATGTCATGACTGGACCAATAGAAATGCTCTAAAATGGCTTCACCTAAAATTGCTTTACATTAACTTACATTAAAAGTAAAGAAAGTTTTTGCCCTCTCCTGTTGCCATAAAGTTATCAATTGGAGATACTTGTTTTTCTGTAGATAGCAACAATATGTGTACAAAAAAAAATACAATTCTTAAGGTAAAAATAGAATATTGTGCTTTGGGACCACTTTTAGTTTAATACACATCAAACAGAATTATAATTGGATTTGTACATTTATATTTTTAGTGCCTTAGAGAACAAACATGTCCCTTTACAGTAGCCTTTTTTTCTGATAGTACATTATCATATTATCTTAGACCCACAATTTCTTTTCAATTGTAATTTCTCTGGCTGGCTTAGAAAGTGCAATAAAGGCACATTCAACTTAACACCTACGCATCATTACTGACGGTGGAGTGACTTTACATCAGTGTCTGAGGAAGAGCGTTCCTTCGTTGCTCTGCAAGCTCTGTTGGCTTTAACTATGTGATTAGATCAGGTGTGCGTGTGTGGTGACCTGAAGGACACATCTGTGCAGCGACGCCGAGGAGAGCAGGTAAACGTGTGCGTGACCTGATCTGTAAACACTTATTGTGTGTGTGTGGGGGTGTGTGTGTGTGCGTGTTACCTTGCTTGTGTCACAACATTTCAGCACAGATGTATTTGAGGAGAGGAAAAACAGATAAGGTTGAAGTAGCCCATGGCAGACTTGTCTCTTGAGATTTATTTTGGATAAAATCTGTCCAGCAAGGGGATTTGAGATGTATATGTTTGCGTACATATAGGGGAGACTCATGGGATTACACTCTTCAGCAAAATTCCTGGGTTAGCACCTAACTTTTCCAATTTAAGGAAGTTTTGGTTTGAACCCCGAAGTAACATACCTTCAGCTGAACTCAGAGTGACTAACCTTTGTGTGCACTGCTGCATTACTAGCTTTTGTTTTCATGCCTCAGCAAGGGACACAATCTTGAATACATACTCTTCTGTTTGTACGTGATGCAGAATCATTCTTTCCACTCCTTTACTCACATGTTTGTCTGTGTATAGATGTGAGTTTGTCTCATGAGTGTTGTGTCGAATGTGCAAACACATACAGTCAGCGTCTCATCATCTATATACCAGGACTGTGAGTGGTCATGATAAGAAACAGATGAAAAAGGTGCCAACGGCAGATGAATCACACTTCTGGCCTCCCCAGCCAGTGCAGACGATGGCATTTCTGCCACTGAATAGGGTTGGCTTCAGGAGTGCTAACACTGACACCATAAGCGTCTGTGCGGGGGAGTGTGAGATTATGAATGAGGTCAGAGAGATTGCAGCAGGTCAACTAGAGGCCAACCTACAGAATATAGTCAGGAGAGTTCCCCAGCTTTCAATCATGAAAAGGTACAAATGTGCCCCTTTTCTACAGGTATCAGTATCATGTACCCTTTCATGTGAAACCACTCAGAATGACTGTTTATGTTTTAACAATTTCATTATGCAGAATTTAAGATAAACAGGTGGACCAGTGATATAACATTGAGGTACATTTATGGTTTTAATAACTTGGAGAACAAATGTGTACCTGTACAGTAGCCAAGTAATTTTAGACCTTTTCCAGCCCAGCTCTACTGAATAACAGCAAGAACAGTGGGGAAGGTCAACAATAGCCATTTAACTTCACTTTAAGGTAACTAACCCACAGCCCAATGCAATAAAACACAGTAAAAACATAGACACATCTTAAACTATCAACATTAACAATATTAACAACAAATGTGTAGTGGCACAGCTTTACATATCACATATCATATCATATCATATCATAGACAAATACAAAATGAATGTCCTCTATAGAGGATAAAAATGAATGATTTGGTCTCACAGCTGTAAATCTCTGGTATCACAATGATTCAATGATTCTTTCATGCCTCCCAAAATCTTATTGCACCACGATTCTGTCTTCATACACTCTTCACCTCATTGAATGCAACCATCACTGCTGAATATAACATATTGGGGAAAAAATATAACAGAAAATTTGGGCTGTGCAAAAGTTATTAAACTCAGCAGATAAATAGAAATATTTCACAAAATGTGCAGAAATATCCCATATGTACATTCTATGAAGAGAGAAGAGATGTGTTAATTTAGAAAATCACCAAAAAATGTAAATTAACTGGAGGTGTTTACATTTTTGCATTCATAGATAGATAGATAGATAGATAGATAGATAGATAGATAGATAGATAGATAGATAGATAGATATTTATCTAAGTAACATAATGTAATACATAATCTGGCATCACCCGGCAAACATGTCCTTCATCAGCTGGTTTACAGCTCAACCCCCACGGTGGTCCTGATTTTCACCCAGGCGAGGTGACCTGCATTGGGACAGAGGGGAGCTGTCTACCTGTCATCTTGACATCCCCCCTCCAGCATATGGGGTTCTCTGACTTACACTGAGCTGGAGGTACTGGAAGGTCTTATTGGCTGAGAGAAGAACTGAAAGAATCTGATTGGTGGAGAGAGAGTAGAGTGAGCAGAATGCCTCACAGAGCTATTAGATTATGATCACATCTGGCACCTATGAGCTCACTTGGCATTTGCATCCGTTACTGGATGCACGCAGAGCCCATGAGCTGGCACACACACACGCACACACACACACACACACTTACACACATACGCACACACACACACTCTTACACACACACGCACACATATGCAGTTCTGTGGATAAATGGCAGCAGATGTAATGGTTGAAAAACATAAATTAGATGAATTACAGTATCAAATCATACCCTATGGTCTTATGTAATGGCATTAACACGTAATTAATTACTGAAACCACACACTGTATAAAATTGTTCAGAATACCTTATTACATTTCACATTAGCCCAAATATCTGGCAGCTTTATCCTGCTAAGGGCCATGCTCCAAGTGAAGGGTATTTTTAGCTGCACACCGCGTGAGACAGCCAGGTAATGGGGTCTTCAGGGGTGCTAATCTGAGCAACATGGTGGAGTGTGAAAACATTCTGGGAGAGGGATAGCAGCTTAAATGGGAGGTCCAAAGGAGAGATATGAAGTGCCTTGGCTTCTTTTCCTCCTCTTGCTACAGCATGGCTTCCTTTGAATTGAAAAGATGCCTGGAAACCTTCACAAGCTGCTGAAACAAGCTAAGCAAACATAAGCTTCTGAATAGCCTGAAATATGGAGGCATCTCTTTCCACTGACCACCAGGTGCTTCTAACTGTAAACCATGCCTTAAAAATCTATAAATATAGGATCAAATTTAAAAGCGGTGTTAGCTTATATGCCGATGACATATATTTGTTTCCAGCCACAAAGCAACCTACTGTGGTGGATATCACTAACATTAAATACGTACATTGAAAGCAATCTTCAGGATTTTTCACTTTTTTTCTTTTTGTTTACTTAAAGAAGAAGAAGAAGTTTACTTTTTTTCCATCAGGGAAGCTGTGACAGAAATATTGTGTTTATGAAATGGCAGCACATGAATGCCACCACAGTCTTTTATTTATTTTATTTTTTGCAGCTCTTATTGTTCTGATTCTTGAAACATCCCATGATGTTTTCACTTGCAAAAGGCATTAGAGACCACTTTCAAGAATTCTCCTTTTATTGTGATATACAAGTGGGCCGTACACATATAAGAAATACAAATTCTGTGTTGGGTGCATGATGGGTAGTGTGTGACGTCACATTGTCATGGTTATCTGGTTTTGAGAACGTGCATTAGTCTGGAAAAAAAATCAATAAAGATCTTCTGTAGGAGTTTGGCATATGGATCTCGCTGCTGTCGGAAGAAAACCTTGTATCTCCAAAATAGTAACTTTACAGGAGAAGGAAAAACATACTTCACTTTCAATGTAAGTCAATGGAACCAGAATTTTTCCCATGTCATTTTGGGTAATTTCTTTTAGGCCATTTATCATAAAATTGACAAACAATGTAAAGAGTAACAGATACTATTAAAATTATGTCAAAAACTGAAAAATGGAGATATAAGGTTTTCTTCCAAAAGCAACAATATATATATATATATATAACAGAAACTAAACTAAATATAACATCACATTTTTCAATATTCATTTTATCTGCTCTTTGCACTTATTTGATCTTCCATCCTTTATTTTTTCAATGATGAAATCTGCTGGGATATTATTCCACTCTTCCAAAGTTTAGTCTAAGAAGTTGGTGGCATTATCTGCTTCTTGTGGTCCAGATATTCCTAATCACAAATTTGGACTTGTCCGTGCATAAAGCCTTACTCCACATCTCAGATGTCTAGTTTCAGTGTTCTACCTTCCTTTTTACAGCCAACTACACGCTACGGGTCTGAAAGAATCTGTAGCTGTCAAGAAGCTGTCACTACCATGTCTTTTATAGCTGTGAGGAGTCTAATTTATCTGTATTTTTAACATATTTTGGAAAATATGTTACTTAGATACATATCTATCTATCTATCTATCTATCTATCTATCTATCTATCTATCTATCTATCTATCTATCTATCTATCTGTCTGTCTGTCTGTCTGTCTGTCTGTCTGTCTGTCTTTGAATGCAAAATTTAAACACCTCCAGTTAATTTACATTTTTTTTGGTGATTTTCTAAGTGAAAATAAGTTAACACATCTCTTCATAAGTTAACACATCTCAAAAATAAAGAGTGGACAAATATTTATAGATATGATATTTCATATGGACACTTAGTATTGGAGTCTTTTGTGCAATTTTCTGTTACATATGTTTTCATAATATGTACTTAATGTCAGTTGTGGTCGTCTCTAACTTAAGCACAGTACTGAACATTTAAGATGGTACAGAGTGAAAAAATCAACTGTTGTCCTCCCCCCTCATCTACAGTTCTGTGCAATTATTGTGCATTTCTAATCTTGCAAGAACCTGTTGGAGCAGTAAAGTGGGCCAAGTGTCCTCAAGGTTTCATCACCACCGTCTGATAAGTTCATTAAACGCCTCAGAGATGTCGCCATGGAAACCCAGCGCCAAGATTTGGCGCCTCATGAGCCCACAGGCTGTGATGTCACGACCCAGTAAGTGTGTAATAGTGACACCTGAGCTGAGCCTTATGGGGAAATGCAGAGCAAAATAGCTCAGACTCAGTGTAACATAATCTAAATAATTAATTGGAAATAATTGGTCGCCTGCAGAAATTGCATGGTACAATAATTTAGCTAAAAGAAAGAAATGTGTAAAACCCTGCATGAAGTTCTAATCTTCAAAATAACATTAATAACTGTATTAATAACCTCTTTGTAGTTTTGAAGGCATAGTTTAGAAATATGCTGTTTGAGACCATTCTGACTTCACTTACATATAAGAAAAATGAAACTGGGACATTATGTGTGTTCAGTCAATTAAAAATATAAGAGTTTGTTGGTTTAAAATGTATTATTTACTAGAGATGTACCGATTCCACTTTTTCCCATCTAATTCTGATACCAATACCTGATCCTTCAATATCAATAATGATATCAATACTACCTCCTTTTAACTTAACTAATCTGTAAGTCCTGATATTTACACTATTTATTTGGGTAAAATCTATGTTCTGTGGCATAGATGAAACATACTTAACTAGACAGTATTTGGATTATAGTTGGATAGTTGGATTATATATCAGTGCTGTCAGACAAAACGTCATATCTCCATTTTGTCATTTTTTCAGTTTTTGGTGTAATTTAAAAATGCTCTTAATACTGTACGGAAAGTTCACAATCAATAGAAAAAAAATCTTTTTTCTCTCCAGAGAAAATCTCCCAGAGTTTGATTAAAAGTAAAGTTATCATTTTGGAGATATGAGGTTTTATTCTGACAGTAGTGATGTATTAGATGCTTAAGAAAACCTATTTTTATTTATTTACAATATGTATTTAGCATTTACTATTATAGAATAGTAGTAGGGATCATGTTTAACAACTAAAGTAAATATGAAATATTTTTTAATGTGCAAAATAGTTCAAAACAGAACTGAACAATGTATAGATTAACCCATGGTGTGCACCCGGCAGCCTCCCTGGCTCGGCAAAATGGCGCTGAATGATGTTTCACATGTGGATCTCTCAAGTCATTTGTCTCATACATGCATCCCATTCGCTCGTACTACATGTCCTAGCGTCAGACTCTGCTGGAGTTCAGTAAATATTAACGTCGTTCATGCTGTCAGTAGCACCGACTTTCAGTGATTTTACCCGCTTGGTTGAAGCGACAAGCCATGTGACCCCGCTGCTGCATGATACAGCTGACCCACAGAGTGACACTGCAGGCAGGGCTAGTAGACACAATAACTTGGCTAGTGGGCAACTATGTTAAAGGAAAAATCAAAGCTAAAGGCTATCATTATGTTGAGAGCCCAGAAAAAACACACCTGACACCCCATATAAAGTGCCAGGCAGCTCAGAGGCAGCTGGCATTAGTGACTTCAAAAGAAACCTAAGATGACTTACCAATGACACCACTCGTCCAAAGCCTACCTGGAATGCCTCGACTCGTCTCCCACCTATCACTTATGTACATAACATCATGGCATTAACAGACGAAGCCCCACTTCCCACTTATGTATCTCTACAAGAGCCATGAGGTTGAGAAGCTCCTTGGCTTCATCACTGGTCTGAGATATGAAGTCAAAGAGCTTCTTGAACACGTGGCTCTTGTAGAGGTATGTGAGTGGGAAGAGGGACCTCTTCTGTCAAACATGGGGCTAATAATAAGGTCTCTAGCTGAACTCTGGCCATCCTTCCACTCTTTACATGTCAAAACAACTTTAGAAATGCTGGACTTTTTCTTTTTGCCTCTCAGATGCCCTCATTGAGGCAGATCTTGTGTTTGAAGGCATCACAGATGCAAATGACCAAACTGAGAAGATGGTGGACGTGAAGGACAGAAGTAGTATTACTGAAGAAGAACTGCATATATATTGCATGAATCATTGATTTTCCTTCTTAGTGTCTTGTAGGCTCCTCTCCTAACTGCCTTGTATTGATGGCAAACCTGGCACCTAGAAACACAAGACCTCAGAGAGGATGGTTTCACCCCTCAGGGCTCATCAGCAGAATATGAGACAACATGAAATCTCAGACTAATAATGAGACCTGCTGGACTGTGGTACCAGTAGCTGTCAGTTTTTTTGATAAAATTACAATAAACTGACTTCTTCAGTTGATGGGTGACAACCTCAGCCTCTTAATTTGCAGCGTTTGGAGTAGGAGGGAGGTCAAAATGTGACATCATGGGCATCACCAGGCCAGTATTAGGTGGGCTTTAGTATCAGTGCACCCCTCCGGTCTATGTATGTATGTATATGTTTACTATGTGTGTGTATGTGTGTGTGTTGTTTCATCTGTATGTGTTTAGCCTGTGTGTATGTTGTTTGCTCTTTGTGACTGTGTGTGTGTGTGTGTGTGTGTGTGTGTGTGTATGCTTCTTCTATGTGTATGAGTGTGTGTGTCTTTGTATATGTGTTTGATCTTTGTTTCTGTGTGTGTTGGCTGATGTTTGTGTGTGTGTTGTTGTTTGCTGTTTGTTCCCCTGTGTGTTTGCTCTGTGTACATTAACCGTCCTGTGTGCTTTGGTTGATGATTGTGTGTGTGTATATTGTGTGCTATATGCATGTGTTGTGTCTTTGGTGTGTGTATGTGTGTGTTGCTTGCTGTGTGTGATGACTGCTTTGTAAGTGTGTTGTCTGCTGTCTGTCTGTTTGTTGGCTGCCCTGAAAGTGCTGTTGTTTGCTCTGTGTGTGCGTTGTGTGCTGTGTGTGTTTATTGTGTGTATGTGTGTTATTTACTCTGTGTGTATTGTTTACTATGTGTATTTGGATTGTTTGCTGTGTGTGTGTGTGTGTGTGTGTGTGTGTGTGTGTGTGTGTGTGTGTGTGTGTGTGTGTGTGTGAGTGTTAATCTGCTCGGTGTTAAACTCTCCGGTTCTCGGCGCGGTCAGCCGCTCTGATCCCGGAAAGGTCCTTTGTCACTGAGCGTTAGTGTCGAGCGTCCAGTGAACCGTGACAAGACCGCGCGCACGAGAGAGAGAGAGAGAGAGAGAGAGAGAGAGAGACAAATAATAACATGGAAAGATATTTATTTATTTATTTGACTACTAAATGCTGCAAAATCATTATTTTTTTATTGTTCAAATACAGTGTTTTAGTTATTGTATATTATTACATCACATTATTATTAAAATAAACGTGTGTCTATATTTTTCATACACATTTATCCTAAATGTTTACAAACTATTATTTTTATTATTATATTTTAATATTTGTATAAATAGTGTTTAAGAAATCAAACAATTTTTTTTAAATCATGTTTTTGGTTTTCTTATTTTTTTAATTACTCTCTCTCTCTCTCTCTCTCTCTCTGTGGCTTTAATTTAAGGGTCATGATGACTCAATTTGTTTATTATGAGACTATTTACACTGGAGGATCTTCTTCTTTTGAGATTTTAAAATAAGAAATATTCTGAAAGAGAAATTAGTAATAAAAGTGTTAATATGTGGCTCATTCCATATAGAAGAGTTACAAGAATTAGCAGATTTTATTTATTTATTTAGCATAATGTCAGGCAGCATGTGTACAAAATAACGACTAACAAAATGTCTTCATAAGCCGGTTATTTATGAGAGCTGCTGCCCTGAGATGACTCGATGCTCAAACAGAGGCATTACCGCTGCATCCGCTCTAATGTTCACTGAAGACGGTTTCTTCTCGTTAACTTTTTTTTTTGCTTATTACCAAAAATATTTGGGCCTGAGGAAGTGGAAGCTTCTATTATGCAATTTTGAATTAGTTCATACTGCATTAAACATTCATACAGAACAACAACCATCACCACTCATATGTCAGTTAGTCCGCTATCTTCCCTGTTTTGAGAAAGTTCAGGTTTAGGTCGCTCGTGACTGTATATCCCCTATATTACTTGAACCTTATTGTTATCGTTCATATTAATTATTTTCTAGAATATTATTGGAAGATTAAATGCGTTATTTCTTTTCCCACCTTTGTTCCGACAAGCCCCTCCTCCTGAACTGGGACTGACTGGCAGCATGTCGGGGGGGGGTTGTCGGAATACGGGTGGGAAAAGTAATAAACGATAACACGCCTTTGGTCTTTATGGAAACAGCAGCTGCTTACGACCAACCGGACGTGTGAATGAAACACAGTACGAGCACCACGTGAGAACACAGTGTGGGTGCGTCTGTGTGTGTGTGTGTGTGTGTGTGTGTGTGTGTGTGTGTGTGTGTGTGTGTGGGTGAGAGAGAGCCTAGAGCTGTGACGTCACGACCCGGTGACTCACCATGGCAACAGCAGTGGATGCTGAGCTGCATGGGATGCGACGGGCTGAACTCTTCACCTCTGCCTTTGCTCAAAAGAGACTGCAGTAATGGATAGTTTCTGTGCCCTGCAGTTTCCCTCTCTTCTCTTTTCGTTTGTTTCTGTTACTCCGTGACTTTGGTCTGTGTTTGTGTTTCTATCTTCTTGCTCTTCACTGGTTTAAACTGATATCATGCTCTGTTTCGTTCTTCTAGAGTGATGCTCTCATGACAGTGTCAGCTTAGATAAAAAGCAAATCTGCTTTGATCCAGCACTCTAATGCCAACTGTCACAGCAAGTGTTACAGACTACAGATTTGTTTACTCGCAAAACGAAAAGCTGCTAAATGGTTCTTGGCTTGGGTGCTTGGTTCTGGGGGGAGAAAATAATTGATATAGAAAAAATAGGGGTATCCCATAGGAAATTGTACAACTTCTGTTTATTCATGATTAGGTGATCAAAAATATTTATGTGTGGGCAGCCAAATTACATTTTGATTTTATAAGTCAATATAGAACACAGAGCACACATCTGCACATTTTTATGCACACTGTTTATTTGCTGGATTAAAAATATTGAAAAAAAAAAAATTCTCTGAAAAAGTTGTGGAACATTTAATATTTAAATTTTTTCTAAAATGTTAAAACTGAAATTGTGCACTAAAAGTTGCAGAAAAATGCCATATTTACATTTGCTTCCTGTAGAGCCAATCTTATCTGCAAAGGGCCGGAGCAGCTGCACGTTTTCATTCCAAACAAACGGGACCTCACTTGATTTCACCCATGTAATCATTTAGTCTAAGTGTTCAACAACGGATCAGGTGAGCTCCTCATTTATTGAAATGAAACCCTGCAGTGATATCAGCCCTTTAGGATCAGATGGGACACCCCTGAGCATGTGCTACCTTACTTGCACTTAGAAAAGCAAAAAAATGTTGAATGTTCATGTT
Source organism: Pygocentrus nattereri (assembly GCF_015220715.1). Taxonomy (NCBI): domain Eukaryota; kingdom Metazoa; phylum Chordata; class Actinopteri; order Characiformes; family Serrasalmidae; genus Pygocentrus; species Pygocentrus nattereri. The sequence continues at coordinate 18,352,041 of NC_051212.1, read as the reverse complement.
GAAACCTTTCATATGACTGTATGGTCAAATATCTGTATAAAAGTGGTGCATGTTCACTACAGTAAGCCTACTTGTGTTCTCCCAGACATTAATGAGCATCTAGTTTGATAATGGTGGGGAATGCTAGCAGCACACTAATATGATATTGTATGTTGTGATATTGTAATGCATCAGCATTTGCCTGTTGACAAGACAGAGTAAATGTGTTTTTTTTCCTTATTCTAAATACCAAGAAACATGCTGAAAATGTTCTCTGTGAATGTTGATTGTATACTCCAGTGGTAACGGGTAAACATTAGGTTGACAAACACTGCAGTATTCCTTTAGAATTGACAGAATTTATGTACAGCGCTGTGAACTTTCTGTGGGCCCTGTCCTATGTGTAATTAGTCCGGTTTCAGTGAGAGCATGAGCTGGGAAATGGCTTGTGAAATTCACCGTGGAGCAGGTCACGCCAAAGGCCATTTTTGTGGCCTGGCCTAAGCAGGCCTGCCCGGGCACAACTGAAAGCCCTGCCACAGATACATCAAAACAAACACGATGTGAACAGACGGGCCACCACTGAGCCAATGAGACGGCTTGGCCTGCTCAAACCCTCCACCCCTTTCTCTCTCTCTCTTTCACTCTCTCTCTCTCTTTAAGGTTAGACTGTCTCTGACTTACACTAAGCCTTTATCTCCCCTCAATTTCTTACTGTCTGTCTAGGTTAGTAGCCCCCTTCAAGAACCTCTAGCAGACAGCATGTCAGTACAGTGATAAATAGCGGTCATGTCACGATAGAGACTCCAAACACAGATTCTTTCAGCAGAGAGGAGACGTATTGTTCTGGTCCGTCTGACTCAGGCCAGCAGAGTCATGAGGTAAAGCACAGAGACTGGGCTTCCATGACACAGTTTGTCTACATTCATCTTTTTATTTTCTTGTTTAGCATAAACAGCAAGCAGGTATGCTCTTCAGCAAAAAGGCTTATATAGTACTGAGGCTATATAGTACTATATGGAACTGTACATGACTTGCAACTGCAAAATATATATCTTTTTATTTTATTTGATGATGTTATTTTTAGAAGATATTAGAAACTATAACCAATATACACCATGTTCATCATTATGGAGAAGAGCCACTTAAAGGGATACTTTATCCAAAATGAAAAATGCAACTTCAGATAATAGATATCTACAGAGCCCCACTGGTGACATCCTATATATGACTTAGTAAGGCATGGGAACAAGATACTTAAGTCATAGCCATGACTTAATAAGGCAGGGGAATGAAATCCTAATGTGTGACCATGACTTAGTTAGGCACAATCTCATTCCCATGCCTTAGTAAGATTCAGATTCAGATTCAGATTCCTTTATTGATCCCAGGGGGAAATTGCAGTTGTTACAGTTGCAGCCATTTATGTAAAAATAAACACTTTACTAATAATTTAAGACAATATAGAGAATGTACAGTATGTACACCAGATTTAAGTACTTAAGAATATAGTAAGGTGGTGGTGATTGTGATAGTAATGTGAAACATCAGGTATGAAGCAATTACAATTATTTAAATTATTTAAATTAAGTTAGTGGCCCTCTGAGTTATTGTACACACAATTGTTATTATTGCACATATGAACAGTTTCGTATTGAGTTTGTGAGTCACACACTGAGGGAGGAGTTATAGAGTTTGATGGCCACAGGTAAGAATGACCTCCTGTGAGCTGAATGAGCTCCTGTGTCTCATCCCTGTGTCGTAGAGTGGGTGGGAGCCATTGTTCGTAATGGCCTTCAGTTTAGACAGCGTCCAGCTCCACACCCACAACATCGCCGGCCTTGCGGATCAATTTGTTGAGTCTGTTGGCATCTGCCACCCTCAGCCTGCTTCCCCAGCATGCAACAGCATAGAGGATAGCACTCGCCACCACAGACTCATAGAATATCCTGAGCATAGTCCGGCAGATGTTGAAGGACCTCAGGCGCCTCAGAAAATAGAGACGACTTTGGCCCTTCCTGTAGAGGGCGTCAGTGTTCTTAGCCCAGTCCAGTTTATTGTCAATATACACACCCAGATATTTGTAATCATCCACAGTGTCCACACTGACCCCGCTGATGGACACAGGGGTCACCGATGCCTTGTCCCTCCTCAGGTCCACCACCAGTTCCTTTGTCTTTGTCACATTGAGCTGCAGGTGGTTCCGCTCGCACCATGCGACAAAGTCCTTCACCGTTGCCCTGTACTCATCCTCTTCACCCTTGCTGATACATCCAACTATTGCAGAGTCATCAGAAAACTTCTGAAGGTGGCAAGTCTCTGTGCAGTAGCTGAAGTCTGTGGTGTAGAGGGTGAAGAGGAAGGGAGAGAGTACAGTACCTTGTGGGACTCCAGTGTTGCTGACCACTCTGTCCGACACACAGTGCTGCAGGCGTATGTACTGTGGTCTGCCAGTCAGGTAGTCAACAATCCAGGCCACAAGGGGGGCATCTACCTGCATCACTGTGAGCTTATCACCAAGAAGAGCAGGCCAGACGCTGTTAATTGCAAGTCAAAAAACATGACCCTCACAGAGCTGGCTGGCTTATCCAGGTGAGCATAAACTCGGTTGAGCAGGTAGATGATGGCGTCTTCAACTCCCAGTCGGGGCTGATAGGCAAACTGGAGGGGATCTAGAAAAGGCTGGACTATGGGTCGGAGCTGATCCAAGACGAGCCTCTCCATGGTCTTCATGACATGAGAAGGGTGGCCATAACTTAATTATCTCGTTCCCACGCCTTACTAAGTGGTGGCCATGGCTTAATTCTTTCATGCCCACGCCTTATTAAGTTGAGGCCATGCGGAATGAGATCCTAATGCATGCACATTATGTTTATCTATACGGGATGTCACCAGCAGGGTTCCATAGATATCACTTCATCTCTTGTAAACATGCTTGTGTTGTAAACCCACATCAACAGTGGTGCTGCAGTGTTCTTTTCTGGTTTAAAGATTTAAAAAGCTCCTTCTGATGAGTATCTTGAAGGTGACATGGATTTTGGGGTGGATTTGGGGGTAGGCTGTTTGGATTTTTTTTAGCTGGTGATTGGAGGAAGACAGCTGAACACCTTATTGCTGTTGTATGACTCCAGAAACTGTTTTCAGATCATCACCACAATGCAGAGAATGGATTACTCAATACAGACAGTCTGGCTGACTGAGGAAGGAGTTACCCTCATGCCAGTTTGGTTGTATTAGACCAGGGGTGCACAACTCTGGTCCTGGAGGGCCGGTGTGCAGCACAGTTTGGAGTAGTTTCCCTACTCAAATACACCCACTAAACCTGTTAATTAACAGATGAGTGTAATCAGTTGTGTTTGTGCAGGAATATCACCAAATTGTGCTGGAGCAGCCCTCCAGGACTGGAGTTGTACACCCCTGTAGACTATAGCTCAGTGTATAGCAGTTAGGATTAGTTGACACCACAGGGATTGATGTATTTGTATAATGTATGCTGGGTTTTGTAGTGAGAGAACACTGATGAACGAATTGCGTCAAACTGAGGGATATCATGCTGCACTGTGAAGTACTACATATCACAATAAACCTCTATTTTTAGGCTGGAATGGCCCTTTTACCATGCAAAGAACCATTTATGTATTCAGAATGTCATGGTTCTATATATAACCATTGTCTAACAACTGGCAAAGAACCCTTTTTAAAGGGTTTATTATCCTTCCTCACTCTTGTGCATGCAGAAGTGTACACACACCTACTCACGTACATACTCACATACAGCTGAAGAAACCTTTCAGGCAAAAGGCTTCATTATATATACATGATCAATCTTTAATCTCCTTCTCTGAAACACTCAGCTTTCTTCATCCCACTTTCTGTGTCCCCATCAAATTTTCATAGAGGTAATTGAGATAAAACTGAAATAGCTGATGCTTTCTTCCCATTTCTACCATCTCCTCCCACCTAAAGTGAGGCTTTTTTAATCCAGCTGACACATGGACAGGTGTCAGACAGTGCTAGACAAATGTTTTTTTTAGAAATTAAGGCAAGTTCATTGATGGGAATGTGCTAAAGTAATAACTTAAGGACATCTAAAGGTACTCTATAAATCATGGCGTCTGAAATAGAGAATGACCTGCAGGTCCAGCACCGAGGCTGATGAAGCGTTGTGATATGACAGATGTTGTGGTGAAACAGCTGCATTTTATGCAGCACAGAGCAAAACAAAAGTAGTTAGAAAATGTGTGAGTTAGTAGCACTTTTTCATTTGGCCTCTAGAGAGCACTGCATAGCACTGAACTTTTGACCCCTGTAATGCCACAGGGGACAGGCCTAGTTGATCCATTTCAGTTAATTAGGAGAATGCGATCATACACACCATCAGCGCCTGCTTAAAACGAGGAGAGATCCTTTCATGCAGAGCCAACACAGCAAACAAACAGAGGACGGGTGTGAGTTACAGGAAGGAATGAAAAAGCAATGAAGAGAAAAGAAGAGAATTAAAGTTCTTAAAGTGACAGAGAGAGATAAACACCATGGCTGGCTTTGAGTGTAAATTTCATCCTGCCTTTTTCTTTCCATTTTTTCTTGGCTTCATTATTGAGTCCTTAATATCTCTGTACTTTCTCTTAAATCATAATGAGAATAGGTAGAAATATAAAAAAGAGTTAACCCTTTACTGCTGCTCAGACATTTCTCCTGAAAAACCCTCAGAAGTCTCATGTGTCTTCTCGTGAGTTTTAATAGAGGTCTCAGAAGTCACACACTGTGCTCAGATTTGGCAAAATAACAGCCCTCATGTTTAACTGTAACTGAAATAAAGCCAGGTCCTGGATCAGATTTAGAGCCTTCTCAGTTTTGATTCTATAAGTAACTACATGTGTGCAATATGATCAATCGTGATAAGCGATACACTTTTCTGAGCATATCATGGATGATGAGTACTTAAAAAACACTGACCAACTGCATGTTTCATTACAAAGGGCACATTATTAGTCTTGTTTGTGGTGCAGTATGTGAAACATCAAACAAAAATCATTGTATTAATAGTTTGCTGGCTGTTTTGAATTATGGCACTACTAGTGCATTGAGATTGTATGGCAAAAAAAAACTTGAAATGCATTGTGTATCAAGAAAATGTTTATATTGTGGTATGATATTTTGGCCTCATTGCCCACACGTGTGAGAAACTACTCTTATGTATATGATGTGTATGGGTCAGACGTGTCTCATGGCTCTATTTATCTGATGCTAATCCTAATAAGGAATTTTAGGAGAATCACCATCTCCTGAACCATCGAAGACCAATATTTGAGAAACACAATTTTTATGAAGCACACATTCACTCACTCACACACACACACCTTGTGAGCTGCTGTAGATCTCAGTGTGAGTGTGGAGTGTAATGGTCATTTTGGGAATCTCACCTGGGATCAGCAAATGTCACACACGTCAGGTTACATAATACCACACCATCCACACACGCACACAAACTATTCGTGGTCTTCCAGAGTCTGATTTGACCCCCCTGCAAACTCACCCTATTACTCCAGGGACTGGAGAGAGAGAGAGAGAGAGAGAGAGAGAGAGAGAGAGAGAGAGAGAGAGAGAGAAGTAGGTAGAGAGAGAGAGAGACCCCTAGCACAAGCTTAAAGGAAAAGCCAGAAATGATAGTAACATTAATGATCATAATAAATAATAATAATAATAATAATAATACGTGTCTTTAAATGTCTCACCACAAAATACAATTATTACTATTTATACTATATATAGCACATTTCATACATTAAAATGCACCTTAATGAGAAAAGACAATTATAAAAGAATCCATTACACTTTACAATTTAAATAAGTGAAGGAATATAAAATACATTAATATAATAATAATGCCAAGAAACAAGGAATTATTATACAGCAAAATAAAAAAACACAAACATTTTAACATAAATAATAAATTATTAAATTAATTTATTAACAAGTTAAAATAATGTGTAATAATGAAAATATAATACTTATAGATAAAAGCAAACTAAAAAGGTGTATGTGAAAAGTCTTTTTTAAACGACTCATATGTGGATGTTTAAAATTAGTCTTCAAATTTGCATCTAAGCCTTTTAACTGTCCTGCACTAGATGCAAAGAGAACTGTGCTGCACAAGCACCCTCTGCAGGTTATTCTGAGTAACAACCTACTTCCTGAAGAGTTGAGTTCCAACCTGCCTCTAACAACCTGCCCTCAGGTCACGCTAAGACATCTCATCCAGCCAATCAAGAACTTCTGAAGAAGTTAATTAAGTGGAGCAGGTGTGGCAGATTGAAACTAAACTCTGCAGGAAGGTAGATCTCCAGGCCCAGGGTCGGTCACCACTGCTCTATAGTCTCTATGATGATTTTATCATCAGTCTCAGAGGCACAGATACACTGAATAAAGTCTATATTTAATAGATGTTTGTGTCTGACAGTGGCCTGCACAAATTCATAACCAATCCCCTCTCTGCCAATGAGGGGGAGCTCAGCCCTGGAGGGTGTGTCTCATTAGCTACATTCCACAGTCTGGCTGTGGCCCACTGTACGCAACTAGGCGGAAGGAAGACCTCCAGAGGGGACATCATTAAAGGCATCTTTAGAAATAGCAGTGAGTGAGTGTCTGGCAGACGTTGTCCTTTAATCCACTTGCTCATGTTTGCATTGTAATGGTTAAGGCTTGGTCTTGGGGAGAGGGAGCTGCTACTGGGTCAGCACAAATTAAATGTCATCTAAAGTTACAATAACCCAAGACAGAGATAACAGACATGTAAATCAGTGTATCACTCTCTCAAAAACCTCCTCTTTCCTGTACATTCACGCTGAGACACTAGTTTATTAAGCTCATAGATGCACTTTGGTTTACAATAACTGACTGCAATATGGAAGCCCGTTCTTCCAGGTAGAGAAGAAAATAAAATATTTCTTGTCCTGTCTTTTATTTAGTATCTTAAAGGCTTATTTTCTCAACCTATTGACATAGTATCTATAAATAACTATTTTTCTTAAATGTTTTGACTCATATTTTTCTCAAAATTTGTACATAGTACCTCAAGCTCATGATTTACTTTCACAGAATATTGGCTCATTATATAGAATGACTAACTGTCTTGAGATTTTGAGCTATTAAGACAAAATTCATTACATTCATTATGTGCAGTCCTGTATGATGTGCTGCTGTTGTGTGTTGCACCATGAGAACTGACAATGAAGAATAATTGAACATTTTGAGAAAATAAGTAACTGTGAGTAATAAATAATTTTTTCCTCCTCTATTTTACGGGAAATGACCTCCTCACTGCGTCTTGCCAGTTGTCGTCCAGTGGTCCTGCTGTGCGAGCTGCGGCACTTTAGTGGAATCTTCTGTTTGTGAGGCCAACTCGGCTGAAGAAAGTATCAATAACTTCACTTACGGAAATATGGGAGGCAAATATGGGAGGCAAAAAAGGAAATGAAAATGAAAACAAAATCTAAATGCAAAACTCTTTTTGTCATTTCTTTTTCCAAACATCTGCGCAAATATCCTGCCAAAATTGAAAATGAAATGAAATGCCTTCATTTGCAATTTCATTTTTCACATGAGCACAAGCCGTCTGTGACAAAAAATAAAATAAATTGAAAACAGCTATTTCTCATTTAATTTCAGTCGATATTCTGTTTTTTTTCACGGCCAAATCTAAAATGAAAAAGCTAACAGACAAAAGAAAACACAAACTTCACTTTGGCTTTGACTTTTCTTCATGAAACGCAGAATACATGTCAAAACTAAAATCAAAAGGCAACGTTTAAAATGCAAAACTTTTTTATAGCGATTGGCTGCAAATCAACAGCAAAGCGACGGTTCAGGATTCAGTTTTCGTCGTGGACGCACTTTAATTGTCAGAATGAAAAGGAAAATTAAAACTAGCATCAGCACCACCTGCTGGAGATTCACTTTTCATTTTCCACTTTTCTATTTCTTTTTCTATCTGACCAACATTCAAATATATGTTAATTAGCACTAGGCGGGACTACGAGGTACATTTTAGGACATCCTTAGCCGTCAGAATCGCCATCAGGTGTTTGGAAAAAGAAATGGCAAAAAGAGGCTTGCATTTACATTTTATTGTTTCCATTTTCATTTCCTATTTGGCAGGATTTGCCTCCCACAACGGAAATCTCTGTATCGGGATATTAAGCAGCTAACTCTTTGCATGGCTGTCCCAGAATAGCGAAAGTTGGCTAATTTGTTTCCGTTAGCTAGGCTAGTTAGCTTTCCCAGCCTCCAAGCTAAATAACTAACATCAGGAATGTGTGGACAGTGTGTGGACACAATGTTAAAAACTGTAGCAGCACTGCTGTGTCTGAGCCACAACACACACTAACACACCACCACCACCGCGTCAGCGTTACTGCAGTGCTGAGACCAATCCACCACCAAGATAGTACTTGCTCTGTGATGGTCCTCTGGGGGTGAGAAGATATGTGTAAAAGGGGGCTAACAAAGTATGCAGAGAGAAGATAGACTACAGTCTGTAATTGTAGAACTACAAAGTGCAACAATATGGTAAGTGGAGCTGGTAAAATGGACAAGGAATGTAGATAAAAGGAGGTGCATTTAATAAAATGCTCAGTAAGAGGGACTGTGTGTGTTTATTTTACATAAATTATTCTGAAATGCACACATATGTATATATAGAAAATAGCTGTTTGTGATCGTGGCTATTCTTTTCAGCCTTCTCCTCCAGTCATAGTAATAATGGGATATTCCATGTTGTTCCATGATGACACGACAAAAGTAAAAACAGACTGGCATGAAAAAAGACAAGCGATAATCTACAGTATGGAGAGGAGGTTCTTTGGTGTTATTTTCTATTTGTTGAGAGGGAAAATCTAACAAAATTATCCAAGTGCAGCAGAGAAATGAAAAAAGAGGGAGGAGAGCAAAATGTGCGTTGTTACACTCCTCAAGCTAACTTTTTTTTTCAGTAAGAACAGAGTGCTGCACGGACGCAGCAGACTGTACCTAATGCTAGTGCTGATGTTAGTATAGTTGGCTATAGTGGTAGGGTAGTTACTCAAAAAAAAGCAATCTGTTACAAGTTACTAATTAGTTCTTTCAAAATGCAATGGGATTACATTACATGCTACTTTCTGGAAAAGTAAACTCTACACATTACATCTGCATTACACTCTACCAGTTGTCTCACTGGATTGGCAGACAGGTGTAACTGTCATTTTTTGTTTTAAGCATTATTTCATAATGCCAATTCAGTAAAATCATTTCACTTAATAAAATTACTTAAAACGGTCTAGAAGTAAATGAAAAAATAATATTCTTAGAAAAATCTTAAATTGAGAAATATTAGGTATATTAACTAAAATATAAAAATGTGCATCCAGGGGGCCCCGTTCTGTTTTTCGCCTAAAGCCCCAGAATCAATAAATCCACCCCAGCTATAGTTTAGTCCAGTTCTTGGTAGTCAGCTAAGTTAATGTAGCAGGTCTTAGCTCTCCCAATTATAATTAATATAGTACTCCTTATTTTTTCCAGATGTCATTCTATACATCTTGGTTTTTAGAATTGTGATTATTGTATGGAATCCACTCCTATCACTTGGAATCGGAGTGGATTCTGAAATTTCTGGAATCAAGCAACCATAGTTTTTTACCTATTCAAAGCATCTGAACTGGAAGTACCTTAAATTTTTTATATTTCTTGCAGGAGCCAGTTAGGAATCAGTTAAGAATCTTTTAAGGAGGTTCTTCATTGTTGCACGCAGAACAATTTTAATATTTGAGAAACCCTTTGAAAGATCTTTGTGAATTTAAAATGAGCTATTTGTGGCACTGACCATCCACTGAGAGCTTCTTGAGGGAACCAAATTACTTTGTCTGTGTCATTGCTCCAAAGAACCCCATCGCTTTCTACTTTAAACCTTAATTTTTAGAATAACACTTTTTTATGTCATAGCTGAATATGCTATCAAAATTAAATTCACTTGTGGCATAAATATTTGTGGGAGACTTCGTACAGGTGAGTTAGAAATATTGTCTGAATCGTCTAAAAACAAATCTCATTGAGACAAATATTCTCTCTATTCAAAACTACTGTCCATACACATTGTGTGAAGTGACATTTTGTGGGTGCCCTTTGTGCCCATCTCTTATAGGTTCTGGGAATGTGTAATGTACCTGTATCCATAGGCCATTTCAAATTTAAAAGGATAAACTTCATGACCTTCAAAAGCACACCGATTATATTTGCTTCATGGTCTGCATTCTGTGGCATTCCTCCCCCGATGAGGGTCGCCCACCTTAGACACACAAGCAGCGCAGGGTGGGGTGAGGAGGAGAGATAAGGTGGTGGTACAAGCTGCCCTTTCCTACTGATCTGACATCACCCATGTGTTTTTTTCTGGTGTGGTTAAGGTCAGGACATAGGCCGCGGAAGGTGATCTTGGATCAGTTTAAAAGGGCAGCTTCTTCCCAGAGTGTGGCTCCTCAAGGTCCATCAGATTTAATATGTCCACCCCTGGAGAGATACATTTGACCTTTCCGAGATGAGTGCAGTCACAGCCAGCGTTAAAAGTTTCTCAAAACCCAAGGAAACAACAAATTAGAGGGGCTATTCTAAAGGGCATGCAGAGGGCAAACCTTCACAGTGATTGACATAGACATTTGTGAAATTGATATCTATATGCTGTACAGTGCTGCTATATAATTCATTTACTGTATTTTACAGGCTTAAATGGCAGAGGAGGACTTTGACCAGTGGTTCATTTTAAAACAGCAGTATTGCAAATGGACTCTAATGGAAATTAATGATGGAGAATTAATTATTGCTGATGGAAATGTGCTCAGCATGCACTGTGAAATATTGTATGTACTGTGGAAAAGTCTGACGAGTCTTTTAAAACCTCTTGAATAATAATGACATTATAGTAAATCAGACATTCACTCGCTCGGTCAAGTGCCGAACGGCAACATCAGAAAATCCATTATTCAAATGAGTTATTACCCACTGATAGAAATAACCTGATAAATCCACTTTGAATAGGAAGGTGGTGCTTTAAAGGTGGGGCAGGGGGTCCTATGTTTTTAACAGTGGCCCAACAAGATCGCTTTTAGGTATATCACAAAGAAGCAGGCATACTGAAAATGTTAAACTGATGCAATGCAGAGCAGCGTTGCACTAGTCCATCACACTAAACTGAATGAAAGAGAGACTGCCTGAAATGTAAGACAAAGAGTTCTCAAGTGGATTCATCATCAATTACCATGAAGTAGGCATGATCTGTGCATTATGGTGTGGTACTTCCTGTGTTTAGTCAGAAGTTGGCCATAATTTGTCGGATGTAATCAGGGATTTTATAAAGTTTGCCAGTGAAATTATGTTGCTTGTGCATAAGCATTACCTTAAAAGGCTAATTTACAATAAATGAACACATACTAAATCAAAATAATAGTTAGCCTAATGGACAATTTAATGGACTAGGCTAATGCACTCGGTCATTGAAAGCAAATTTTCTATGAGATTGCATGTTACATTCACCTAAGTGATGTGTTTGCCCTAAATCTAACAATGTGGTCTTTGATAGAGGAAGGGAAAAAATTACTTATTTTATTGCATGAATGGTAAGTGGTGTTTTTTCTTTACAGACATCAGAATGGTACCCCTGCTGGGAGGTACAAACATCCTAGTGAAAAATAAATGCTACTGAGGAGCACTTCCCTGTGCTTGGGTCGTTTGAGTTGACAGCCTGCCTGGTGTAATGGTAAGGTAGAGGGATAACTGGCTTGCACATGACAGCCATGGGCCACAATTACCACTGATTACATATGAGCGCCTCGCTTCTTGTTGTGCCTGTCAGTGTGGCCATTGAAAGAGAATTCTATTTTCAAAGTCTGTTTCTGAGATTGAATGTGTCTCTCTTTCAAACGAAACAGACCCCTGCATTCAAACTCATAATTTACCTGTCAGCAGAACAGTAGACACCCAGCACGAGCTCACTCAACCACAGGACTAATGGCAAGTCCGTTTTTATAAATTCTGCTGCTAAAAGGCCTTGAATGATTTAACTAATTAAACATGGTTTATGCCCTACTGAAGTGTCCCACTCAGGTGTTTATCTCTGTGAATGATCATCACTAAATCTAATTTGAAAGGAGATTTTTGGCAGCCTGAGCTCATTCACAGTCTTAGAATGTTCTGAGAAATGCAAACTTAATCATGACTTGCTGGTTCTGTTAATTCTGACAGCCTAGACTGAGTAGAATTTGTAATGGTGAAACATCACTGCCACTGCACTTCAGTCTAAGACCAGGTTTACTCTATGTGTGAGAAACTAGCCGTCAGAGTTTTTAATGAACTTTATATGAGATGATAGATGTATTCTCTCATGTAAATCTTTTGATTGTTTTAAAGCATACAGAGAAGGCAGGCCTGCATAAACCTGTTTCCACAACCTTACACCATACCTTTACATTAAGGAGCGCAGTTGCTGCTTTACACTCAAATTGCAGATCTAAATCATGTTACTTTCAAGTCTTTGCATACAGTGTTAATCACTGACACACTATTTCACTAATATCTTCATTGATGACATGGAAAGCACATCTGCACAGAATAACAAATTTAAAGGAGCTTCAGCTTGAACAAGTGGATTGGCAACAGCAGCATACCATTTTGCCAGATTGTGTAATCTTGTTTATGCACACCTTTTACAAAACAGAAAAATTGCAAATCAAACAGAAGCTGCTGGTGTTCTGAGAATAATGGGCTGGTCACCCCATTGAGATCTGTTTGGGATTACATGGATCTTGTGTTGCTGACTGTCATGATGGTGGTCTCTGATTTTTGCAAAGTACTCTATATCTGTAAACATTCAACAAAATGGGGGCATGTTAAGCACTTCAGATTCAGTGAGCAATTTGATCCTGTCACCAACTGATGATTTTTCTCTAGGAGCAGGGAGGCAGCTGCAGTTATACGCTTTTTCTCTGCTTTGTCTTGACAGTTGCAGAAAAGGTTTGCTTCACAAAGGTAAATCCTTTTTTTTTTTTTTTTTTTTTTTACAATTTACTATGAATTACAGAAAGGCTTTGAAAAGAAACATACACACATCCAGAGTAGACAGATGGCATATCTCTCAACTGTCGTGGTGTGTCTGGCAGCCTGCTGCTAAGTACTTCAGTTGATTCTGCACCTTCAGTTAGAATACCACAACTTTCTTAATTTTTTTAAAGAATATTTTATGCTCTTTTCACATTTTGCAAATAAAAGGTTCCTAAATGCTTAAAAAAGTACTTTCATTATGTTTTTTTTCCCTTTTTGATATTTTGTTGTCAACATGTTCACATATACAACAAATATCTGTGCTGCATTATGATTTAATACCACCGTTATTACAGAAATTAAAGTGCATAAAGTGCTTTGCATTATGTGTCAGCTCAAGTCAAGTCAAGAAGCTTTTATAGTCATTCCATCTATGTACAAGTACACAGTGCAGTGAACTTAAGTTCCTCCAGAAACAACACGGTGCAACAAGGAACAAAAGTACAAAGTGCAAACGTGCAGACAGAGTGTGCAAACAAAAAATTAAGCTAGAAACAATAAATATGATAAATTAAACAGACATTAGACACAGTAAACAGACAGGACAGTGCAGCACCGACACAGCACTCATTCTGCACATGAGGTAGTGGAATAAGGTGCAGAGATATTTAACATGTTATGATCTGTGAGTCACGCAGTCAGATGACATACAAACACAGCAGTTTCTGAGGTAGAAAAAAAACAGAGTAAAACAGTGTAAACACAGTGTAGCAGCAATGATCCAGATAGTGCAAGTAGAGCATCAAAAGAGTTGTGTGTGTGGAGTGTGTGTGTGAGGGGGGAATGGGGTTAACTCAGTCCTTGTGAGTTTAAAAACCTGATTGCTTGAGGATGCTCTCCACAGTCCCCCTGTAGAACATGGTGAGGATGGGAGGGGGGAGATGAGCCTTCTTCAGTCTCTGCAGGAAGTAGAGGCGCTGCTGGGCTCTCTTGGCTGTGGAGTTGGTGTTGAGGGACCAGGTTATCTGTGATGTGGATACCGAGGAACTTGGTGCTCCTGACGATTTCCACAGTTGTAATTCTTTTTAAATATCTTTGTTGTTACAAATAAATATGTAGAGTTTTGGAATGGAACTCTTCAAGTTTTCTTGTGTATCCTCATTTAAGAACCACTGATCTGAGTCTTTATGTATGAAAACAGTTTAGTCCCAATGTTTTCTAAGCAATGCTGTAACTTAAAATGTTAGAAATAAAGGTGCCATGCAGGTGACCTACTTACATTAAATAAGTATTTTTGAGTGTAAAAATACAGACACACACACACACACACACACACATATATATATATATATATATATATATACACTGCTCAAAAAAATAAATAATAAAGGGAATAAATAAAGGGAACACTCAAATAACACATCCTAGATCTGAATGAATGACAAATTCTCATTGAATACTTTGTTCTGTACAAAGTTGAATGTGCTGACAACAAAATCACACAAAAATCATCAATGGAAATCAAGTTTATTAATCAATGGAGGCTTGGATTTGGAGTCACACACAGAATTAAAGTGGAAAAACACACCACAGGCTGATCCAACTTTGATGTGATGTCCTTAAAACAAGTCAAAATGAGGCTCAGTATTGTGTGTGGCTTCCAGGTGCCTGTATGACCTCCCTACAACGTCTGGGTATGATGAGGTGGCAGATGGTCTCCTGAGGGATCTCCTCCCAGACCTGGACTAAAGCATCCGCCAACTCCTGGACAGTCTGTGGTGCAATGTGGCATTGGTGGATGGAGCGAGACATGATGTCCCAGATGTGCTCAATCGGATTCAGATCTAGGGAACGGGCGGGCCACTCCACCCACTCACACACACTGCTGACACACTCCAGCCACATGAAGTCTAGCATTGTCCTGCATTTGGAGGAACCCAGGGCCAACCGCACCAGCATATGGTCTCACAAGGGGTCTGTGGATCTGCCTAATGGCAGTCAGGCTACCTCTGGCGAGCACATGGAGGGCTGTGCGACCCTCCAAAGAAATGCCACCCCACACCATTACTGACCCACTGCCAAACCGGTCATGCTGAAGGATGTTGCAGGCAGCAGATCACTCTCCACGGCGTCTCCAGACTCTGTCATGTCTGTCACATGTGCTCAGTGTGAACCTGCTTTCATCTGTGAAGAGCACAGGGCGCCAGTGGCGAATTTGCCAATCCTGGTGTTCTCTGGCAAATGCCAAGTGTCCTAGATGGTGTTGGGCTGTGAGCACAACTCCCATCTATGGACGTCGGGCCCTCATACCATCCTCATGGAGTCCATTTCTAACCGTATGTGCAGACACATGCACATTTGTGGCCTGCTGGAGGTCATTTTGCAGGGCTCTGGCAGTGCTCCTCCTGTTCCTCCTTGCACAAAGGCAGAGGTAGCGGTCCTGCTGCTGGGTTGTTGCCCTCCTACGGCCTGCTCCACATCTTCTGGAGTACTGGCCTGTCTCCTGGTAGCACCTCCAGCCTCTGGACACTATGCTGACAGACACAGCAAACCTTCTTGCCACAGCTCACATTGATGTGACATCCTGGATGAGCTGCACTACCTGAGCCACTTGTGTGGGTTGTAGAGTCCGTCTCATGCTACCACGAGTGTGAAAGCACCACCAACATTCAAAAGTGACCAAAAGTGGTGGTGGAGTGGGGTGGAGTCAACTTAGAAAATATCATTCCAATGGATTATGGTACAGTTATGTTCCCTGACTAAAGGTACTGAGATGTACCCTTGAGGGTCCCACCCCAGTGACAAGAGGGGTCCTGCCCCAGTTTTGTACCTTTTTTCTTAGAGTGTAGTAATATTGGAAGTGCAAATATCAAAACTAAATCACTGCACTGATTACAGCCTGCTTCTGACATCAAAACTCACATGCACACAGTGTTCTCCATCTGGCTCCATGTTCAATACCAGAATGTCTTCTGTTAAAACAAATGGCAGCACTGCTGCCAGTTCCCATAAATGAATTCCACAGCAACATAGAGAGCCAGAGAAATCATTAAAAAGGGCATTCTGCAATTTCCCCCTGCGATCAATAAAGGAATCTGAAAATTGTTGCAGTTGCCATGATGGAGCCAGCAGGTGTCACTAAACTGCAGCATTTCCAGTGTTTCTAAAAATGTAAATCTACTGTGCAACCTTAAAAAAAACGCATCCTGATAAAAATAGACTACCATTCCTTCTGAATTACAGCGAACATTGTGAAGCTTGTTGGTACTGGTATGTATTTGACTAGAGAACTAGGCTGTGTAGAAATATATCTAGAGGCCTGTTATCCTTCTTGAAATATTTGAAATATTATAACTTAAAACATTCATGGTTCAGTTATAGCCACAGATTAACATTTACTTAAATTAAAAAGACAGTCTTAATATTTAAGTAATTTACAAGAATTACAACATTTATAAGAAGTCATGTAATTCACACCTCTGGTAACAGGTGAAGCGCTTGCCCATATGGCATCTAGCATTTGGTAAGAGAATGTAAGGATGCAGAAAAAAATTTGACTGCCTTGTTTAGTATTAGTAGTTCAATAGTCACCCATTAGAACAGGCTCTGTTTCATAATGTAGGAACAGAGACTGTTTCAAAGTCTATTTCAGTTGTATTGGAAGTTTGTGACAATGTAAAAAGGGTTTAAATTTCAGAATGAAGTATGCACGGCAGAAATAAAAATATCTACCTTAAACAACAGATCAGCACATAATACAAATTCTCCCACCTATGGTAGATTATTGAATGAGCCAGCTTTCCTCTAAGCGATAAAAGTACATCTAAGGCTACAAACTGTACCAGGATTGTGATGTGGTGTCAGCTACCTGGGCCAAGCATGAATACAGCAGAAGTTGTCTTGTATTTGAGTAAAATTCCAAGTATAAAAATACTTCACCATACCTAGAAGCTACTTCAGTACAAATCTAGAGGAAATGAGGTGTTAAACTGTAGTGATGCATATTGATCCGTGTTTTAACATTTTAGTATCTGCATCCAGTTTCAGAAAGCTACATAACATTTAACCATTTAAATGTCCAAGACCTGCTATGGGCACAAACCTTTTTACACGCTGTACCCTAAGACAGCTAGTTAGCACTGTAGTCCATGTTACAACTAAACTAATGTCTTAATGTGGTGACATTAACAGTTTGAATTAAATAATACAAAATAGAATTTTAGTTTAGATGAACAAAAAGCAATACTTTAAGTTAAAAACACTTTAATCAGCTTCTGCCCTGTTCCCTTTTTTACAGTGCACTGAAAAATACATTTTAAGTTATACTTAGCATGGGATTTTAAGGGTTTAAATATCAAAACTGACAGAATACATTTTAATCCCACTCTTAACAAACCTGCTTCAAATCAATGAATTAATTACTAAGCACTAAAAAAGTCATAGCATGTTGTCTGATGAGCTTTTTAGTTATATAAGGTGTAATGAATTGTCTGTTTGCCATTATTTTCATTATTTGTATACATTTATATAGTATTTTAAGCTGCTTTAAGTGTACTACATAAAATTATTATTATTATTGGTAATTTACCTAGCACTAGGATTGAGAACTACTGTTGAAAGGAATTCAGTGACCATAAGCTGCTGTTTTATTACACAGAACATAAAAGAAACAAAAATGCTATTTATTTATTTACAGAAATATGTAAAGGTCAGACAAATCCATCACAATTTATCCAGGTGCCATTCTATTTCTATATCTCAATATCGATTTCAATTTCCCTTCCACAGTCTGAGTCAGTCTGATGGATAATAATGCTTGGGGTTCCCTGCAACCATTTTGGAAATCTTCTCCAACAGCTCTACCACATGAGCTTCCCTGTGTCTGTTATCTAGTACATGGTATCGGCCTCCACATTTCTCAATGAGCCATTCCAAATCCCCATTCCTCTTTATGTGCTGTTGGCCACTTTCTCCGAGAGCTTCTCCCCATGTAAACAGAACAATGGCATGCTTCCATGAAGCCTCCCCCAGCATAGCCATGGTACACTCCACCGCTCTCCTGTACTGTCCTGTAAAAGTTAGGTAAGCAGGCAGGATGAGGATGAAGGCATGAGGGCCAGGGGTGCACAGTGATACATTTTGCATGAGCTCCTTTTCAAACGTCACATTCATAGCTTTGGCTGATCGCCATTTTATCCCCTGGGGCTCAACAACAATGAGGGGCTTGCCAGATACACTTCCTCTCCAGGGGCTGCCAATCTCAGTATCTTTCCCCAGGATGGTATGTCTGACCGAGCGGTGAGATGAACGCATCTCCCCTAGTAGAACTACTCTGAGCTCCTGAGGCACAGAGTGTAAACCTTGAGTCACTGGGTGGTCAAAACTGGCTGGCTCAAAGAATTCTTCACCATCTTCTTCCTTAGCACCTGGTTTCTCTTCCCACAAGCTCATTCCATTGCCTTCCTCTCCTGTGTTGGCCTCTAGCTCTCTTTTGCTTCTATGTTGGAATGGCAGCTGTGCATTTTCAGACTCGCAGTTTGTCATTTTTGATGATGAAGCCATCTCTACACTCTGATCATCCTCCCCATCATCATCTTTATCATATTCTCTGAGCTCTTTTTCACAGGTTCTGCCATCCACTCCAACTTCCTGATACATTTTTTGTGTGACTTGCTCTTTTCCATTTGGTGCTGTTGTTTGGCTCCATGGTTGGAACTTAAAGTTGGAATTGCTGTTGATCATTTTAAGCTCTGTATTGTACAGATATTTTTCCCACTTTTCCAGCTCCTCTGTTTTCACTTTAACAACTTGTTTCTCACGGTTTAGCTCCTGTTTCTGGCTTTCTAGTTCATTTGTGCAGTTTGCTAAATCTTTCTTCTTCATTTCTAGAATTTCCTTCAGTTCATTCAACTCTTGCTCTCTCTTCTTTAAAGTGTTCTCTGTTGACTTTAGATCAAGCTCATGTTTTTCCATGGTGCTCTTCTTTATGTCTTGTTCCTTGTATCTGTTGCTCAGGTTTTGTTCTTTTGTTGCTATGTTTTGTTCTCTGCTGATAAGTTCTTTCTGAAGATCTTCTAGCTCATGTTGTTTTGTTTCTAAAGAAAACCTTATTTCTTCTGTTTTCTCTTGTTTTTTCTTGAGATCACATAACAAGGCATCCTGCTGTTGTTTGTTAATTTGCACTTCTTCTTCTCTTTTCTGCACAGTTTCCTCTCTCTTCTCCAAATATATTTCTGCACTCCTAAGATTATCTTCCCTTTTTTGAAGCTCATCCTCTTTGTTTGTCACTTCTTGCTCCCTTATTGCCAAGGCCTGTTTGATACCTTCAAATTCTGTTTCCAGTGTGTCAGTTGCTTGGTTGTGTTGTAAGCTCAAGAGCTGCTGTTGATGTTTCTCAATCTCCCGATTGGTCTCTTTGACTTCACAGTCATTTTCTCTCTGTAAAAGCTGGTGCTCTTTTTTCTCAAGTTCATCTAGTCTCTGTATCAGATCATATTCCTTGGCAGTTAATTCAGCTTGCCATTTCTCATTTTTCTGTTTGTTATTCTGTAGTTCCTGCAAAGCTTTGGACAGTTCTTGTGCTTTCACCTCACAGATCTGCTCTGAATCCATTAGCTGTTGCTTTCTCTTGCTCAATTCAGATTCTTTGATATCTA
Organism: Pygocentrus nattereri; assembly: GCF_015220715.1. Classification (NCBI taxonomy): domain Eukaryota; kingdom Metazoa; phylum Chordata; class Actinopteri; order Characiformes; family Serrasalmidae; genus Pygocentrus; species Pygocentrus nattereri. Next base: position 18,332,347 of record NC_051212.1, on the reverse strand, counting down.
GGTTTGCTGTATGGTTCTCCAAGTCCTCCTTATGCTTAATTTGCTTTACTAGAAGCTCCTCCTCCATGTGCTTTAGTATTTTTTCTCTCTCTTCCTGCTGCTGCCTGGCAATTTCTATGTCCTTTTCCTGCTTTTCCAAAGAAATAATCTGTGCTTTCTCTTTGCTTTCCAGCATCTTCTCTGCCGCCTCATACTCATCATATTTCTTGTTAATTTGATGTTCTTTTATGTCTAGGTCTTTATCTCTGTCTGCAAGTTGTTGCCGTCTTCTCTCAAGTTCCTCCTTTGTATTTCTCAGTTCTTGCTCCTTCATTGATAAGTCCAGCTCAATCGCCTCTAATTCTTTTTTCCATTTATCAGATAAAGTTGCCTGGTTTTGTTCACGGGTCTCAATCTCTTGACTTTTTACCATTAGCTCTTGAGTTATGAGTCCAAGTTCTTGCTCTTTTTTCTGAAGCTCATTTAGTCTTTGTGTCAAATCATATTCCTTGTTTGTTAGTTCTGTCTGCCATTTTTCATGGTTCTGTTTGGTTTTCTCCAGTTCCTGCATACCTCTATACAGTTCTTGCAGTTTGTTCTCATACACATGCTCTGAGTCTATTAACTGTTGTTGTCTTTTCTTTAATCCCTGTTCTTTGGTTTCCACGTTCTCTCTGTGGTTCTCCAAGGCTTTCTTTTCTTCTCTAAGATTAAGCTGTTTTAGTACAAGCTCATCTTCCATTTTCCTCACGTCTTTTCCTCTCTCTTCCAGCTGCTGCCTGATATTTTCTATTTCCTTTTCCTGCTTTTCAGACAAATCCTTGTGTGCCTTCTGCTTGCTTTCCAGTATCATCTCTACAGCCTTGTGCTCCTCATGTTTCTTCTTGATCTCTTGCTCTAACTTTTGCTCTGCATCTAAAAGCTCTTCTTCTCTTTTCTTTAGCTCGTCTTCTCTTCTCTCCAGGTCTTCTTGGTATCGTTGGTTATTTTGGCACTGATTTTCCAGTTCCTTCTCCTTGTCTCTTACTTCATGTTCCCTCTTATCCAGCACCTGTTTTTCATCTCTTAGCACTTGTTCTCTCCGGTTGATGTCATCCTCTTGTTTTTTCACATCCTTTTTGCTTCGTTCAAGCTCTTGCATATGTTGCCTCAACGTGTGCTCTCTTTCACTCAGCTCCAGCTCTCTGCTGTGCAGAGCTCGCTCCCTCTCAGCATCCTTAACATCCATTTCTGCTATTCCTTCCAGCAGCCTTTCCTCATAGTATTTTTTCATCTCTTCTATCTTGTTTTCTAGTTCTTTTCCTCTTTCCTTCATGTCTTCCAGGTCCATTTGCTGGGTGTGATTGGTCTGTTTTAGCAGACAAATCTCCTTTTCTTTCTCTTCGATGTGCTCTTGGGACAATGAATCTTTGATTTTCCCCATTTCCTCATATTGGTTGAGCATGTCTTTAATCTCTTTCTCTCTTCTCTGGCTTTCAGCTCTCTGGGCCTGAAGGTCTCTTTTATAGTCCTCACACTTTAAAAGAAGCCCTTCTGACTCCTGCATGAGGGCTTCATTTTGATTTTGTAGACTCCCTTCATGGATTTGGCTCTCTCTTAGCTTTTCTATAAGATCTTCTAGATGGGTTTCCCTGTCTTTGTTCTGTTTCTGCAGTTGGTTGATCATGTTTTCCTTCATCTCCAAGATCTGCCTTGTGTCATCTTCTTTCTTTCTCATGTTATCCTCATACAGTTTCTTCATGATCTCCATTTCTTCTTTTATAATCACATTTTCTCTTTTCAGGAAATCTTCCATCTCTTTGTACTCATCCTCCAAAAGTTTTATTCTAGAGGTGAATTCTGCCATTTTTGCTTGACTGTCATTTTTCAAAATTTCCATCGTTTTGTGTTTCGCATCAATAGCTTGCTTCAGCACATTGATCTCCTGCTCTTTCTCCTTGTGTCTTTTTGTTAAGTCATTTATTTCCACATCCTTTTCCTGCAGTTTTGCTCGACTCTCAACACTTTGGGCCATCTCCTGCTCCTTTTGCCTCTTCTGAATGGCTAGAATTTCTGTATCCTTCCCAAGAAGTTTGTCTACAAGTTCATTGTATTTTATTACTGTGTTTTCATGCATTTGTCTCTCTGCTTCTAATTTTTTTACTTGTTCTTGGAAAGCAACCTGTAGCTCTTCTATCTCTTTGGTCATCAGCTCTACCATTTCTCTTAGCGTATTTATCTCCCTCTCCCTCTTTTCACTCACTTCCCTCCATCTTTCTTCTTGCTCCTTTATTTTGTTCTCAGCTCGCAGTTTAATTTCTTCCATCTCCTTCTGTTTTTCAGCAAGCCTTTTCTCAAATTCATTCTTTGCTGATAGTATTTGGTCTGTTTCGCACCTTGCTTGTATGATTTCATCCTCGTACCTCATTTTTGACTCTGCCATTTTTTGCTCTGTCTTTTCAACTCTTCTCTTTAGCTCCTCTTCTCCCTTTTCCTTCTGATTCAATTCTTCTTTCAGCATTTTGACCTCCTTTTCAACACTCTCATGCCTTTTTGCCAGCTCTTCTTCTCTTTCTTTTCTTTCTTGCTCCTTTAACATGCTCACACGTTCCAGCTCCAATACTTTCACTTGTAACTCATCCACTTTTTCTTTCAGTTCATCACTCTCACTGTCTTTCTCCTCCAATTTCATAACCAGCTCATCTTTCTCTCTGTATGCCTGGTTTAGAGCTGCTATGACTCTGCTGTTTTCCAGGCTCAGCTCCTGAATCTCTCTTTCTTTATCTTCTGTTAACCAAGCCATTCTCTCCTCTAGTTCTCCCATTATGCTCTTCCTGTCATCTTCTCCTTTATCCAGTACTTCCTCCTTCTCTGTGCTTGTTTTCTCTGGGGATTTCACTTTATCCTTCCTTCTGTCAAAAAACCACCTGATACTTTTCACCTCCCTTTCTCTCATCCTTTTCAGCTCCGTGTCTTGACGTTGAAGCTTCTCGTTAACTTCTTTCAGTTTCTGGTTGAACCTCTCATTCTTCTGTTTTCCAAGATCCTGAATTTCCTGCACCAGTGGTGAGAAAGCCTCACAACGATTCCCTGCCACCATTTTCTCTATCTTCTCCAACAGTCCAGTTACCTGGGCACTGGAGCTATGACCTTCCCAGCAGACACTACTAATTACATGGTATCTGTTGCCACATTTCTCCATCAGCCAGTGCAGATCCTTGCCTCCTCCTTGGATGTGTTGCTCAATAGTGACCCCCTCTCTCAGCTGGTCACCTCTGGTGAAAAGCAGTATGGTGTGTCTCCAAACTCCTTCACCAAGCAACTCCAAGTGGTCCCTCACTGCTGCGGCTCTGACCAAGGCATCCACCCTCAGGGTCAACAGGAGAGCATGGGGACCAGGAGGACACAGGGTCACACTAGCACCAATCTCTCGCCTCACTCTCTCTGGTGTAATTCCATCAGGACCACCCTCCCATCCAGGAGCATCCACCACTGTGACCAGTCTTCCGGAAACTTCTGCCTGCTGCCTTGAACATTCTTCTGTGGCCTGCCCTGTTTGGAAAAATGTGACCGCTCTGAGGATGGCATTCCCAGCAGAGCTTTTGCCCGTCTCTCTTTCTCCCAGAAGGATAATTCGCAGCTCTGGAAGACGGCGTGATCCCCTAGAGAACAAATTCCTCTCATCTAGATCTTCAGTGTGTGGAGCATCAACTGTATGGAATAAAAAAAAATGTTTTAATTATGGCTCATTTTTCACTTCTGACTACTTAATTTAACTGTGGAGTTTGATCCAACCCAAGCTAAATTAATTCATTTGGAATAGCTTAAATGGTCCAAGGTAATCAGCTTCCACAATATTTTTAATAATGTAAACCTGGTTTTACAGGATTCTATGAGGCATAGAATTTTCCACTTATATAGTCTCATTCTTTCCTGAGAACTGTTTCTATAGTGTGTGTGAACTCAGACATGCTTAAATTGTCTTTACCACGAGGTATATGGTTTTGAATATGCAACATATACATACAACCTTCAAATGCACTGGCCACTTTATAAGGAACACCAGTCAGTTTTATCTATGCCATATTGGTAAACTCTGTAGTTCTACAATTACAGATAATGTTTAACCTGTTTCTCTGAAAATTTATTAGCCTTTCTTTACCCTCTTTATCAGTGGTCAGGACCCCCACAGGACCACCACTGAGCAGGAATTTTTTGGACATTGGACATTTCATTCTTAGCACTGCAGTGATACTGATATGGTAATGACATGGCAGTAAGTGTATGTGAGCAGTATAAGTGTGCAGTAAAAACAACAACAAAAAGTGAACTGAATAAAAATAAACTCTTCACATGATACAGGACTGTATGCATTCAGGACTGGATTTGAGAACTCCAACATGAAATACAATATGGAACATAATACTAGTACCTTTACTGCTCCATCATAATAGGCTGTATATTCTGTGCTGTGTTATTTAAACATGTACATGCTGTGCCAGTCTTTATTTAACAATGTTGGATGTAGAAACCCTTGTTTTATTAGTAGCCTCTGTTTATCAAAACACATGTGTTGATTATGCTAATTTCTTCTAGTTAGTATATGAGATTTCAAGCTAATAGCTTTAGCGCTGAATATTGCTGGCTTCACCTGTTAGCCCTTTAGCACTGTGCCAAACTAGGTGTACTCAAAAACCTGGTTAAGTAATTAAGATCTATCTTCCTTCATGACTTTCACTTTATATAAATATAGTTTATAATGCAAACATTCATGTATTTGTGGGATTGAGCATTTTTTCCAAGCCAGTTGGGATGTGAGGTTTCTTTTTTTTTGTAGGTAAAAGTAGTTTGTCTGCTTCTCCTTTCTCTGTGCTGTGGCTCTACACATTGTGATTATTTGAAAGCTACACTCAGAGGAAGGGCTGTGTCACGTGATCAAAGCATGACAGTGCAATAGGAGCTTGTGAAAGCAGAGCTGTGCGGTTGTGTAAAAACACTACAGTTGGTTTGAGTAATGCACAGTAGTTGTCATGAACAATAACATTATTTCTGAGTGTCCATGATAACTTTACTGTGCATGTTTAAAATGGAACACTGATACATCAGTGTACACACAGTGTTTAAAAAAACTACAGCAACATTGCATCAAAAAGGGTTCTAATAGCAGCCTTTACGCAAAAACATTTTGAAAGGATGGTTTGAAATGTACTGTATCACTGTCTAAAGGAGTGATGCCTCCAGGAAGAAATTGTTAGAAAAAAGCATGTTTACAACAAATCTGTCTGCTGATTTTCCTTTTTCCACATCATATAACCCCTCCCTATAACCTATAATGCAGTCAATACAAAGTCATGCATGCAAAGCCTTTTGCGTTAATTGATGAAGCCTTTTATAGGAGGTACAAATGGCAGGCAGTGAAGCAGTTTAGTTTCACGTTGATTCTGTTTTGCTGTTTGCCACTATAAAAACATGAATTCTCTAGTGGGTTTAGTGGGGCATGATGACTGGTTCATGCAGCACCATGGCCTGATGCAAGGCCTAATAAAATAGCCACTGAGAAGTGTATATAGTTAGATCAATCATAAAACATTTTCATATATCATGTAGAGCAGGGGTTCCTCCCACAGTCCAAAGACATGCAGTCAGGCTGTTTGGACATGCTTACTTGCCCTTAGGTGTGAGTGAATGTGTGTGTATGTCTGTCTGTCTGCCCTATGATGGATTGGCGACCTGTCCAGGGTGTATCCTGCCTTTCACTCAATAACAACTGGGATATGCTCCAGCACCCCCCGCAACCCATAAGGAAAAGCAGCTTAGAAGTATGTGTGTGTGTGTGTGTGTGTGTGTGTGTATAGAGCAGGGGTGTCCAGTCTTATCTGCAAAGGCCTGGTGTGGCTGCAGGTTTTCACTCTAAATAAGCTGGAGCACACCTGATTCTAGTTGTTTAATCAGTTGGTCTTAGTATTCAAATATTTCATCAGGTGACCTCATGCTTTGTTGGAGGGAAAACCTGCAGCCACACTGGCCTTCTGCAGATAAGATTGAACACTCCTGAAGTACACGATTCATAAGCACTCACCTGTTAGCACAGCTTTTATGGCCCCTCTTTGTGTTTGGGCCTCCATGAGTCTTTGTTTCTTTCTTCTCTCTCTTGCTCTTCTCTTCCCTTCTACCTCCAGAACTAGCAGTAGTGGATCTGAGTCGTAATGTTTTCCCCCTCTCTCTTCCACCATCTCCTCAATCTTCCTCATCAGTCCCATCACCTGAGTTCCATCATCACCACGGCGTTTGTTCTCTAGAACATGGAACCGATTTCCACATCTTTGTAGAAGCTTCTGGAAGGACTTCCCTGCGTTTTGTATTCTCTGTTCAATGGGAATGGAGCCTAGTTCGTCCCCACGTGTGAAGAGCACCATTGTGTGACCCCACACTGTCTTCCCTAAAAGCTCCAGGTGCTCCTCAATCTGCCGAAAATAGTCCTCCGTCACTGAGGCGCAAGACCGTACCACAAGAAGCAAGGCGTGGGGTCCAGGTGGACAGAGTGACACACTTCTCATTGTCTCTCTTTGCACCCAGCCTGGAGTGCCGTTGCTTGAGTAATACCATTCCCACCCTGGGGTGTCCACTGCTGTAACACGATGGCCTGCAGTGTCAGCCCGCCTTTTCACACACTCCTCTGTTGGCTTGCCAGTCTCAAACCCCCCATTCAGGCCAAGAATAGTGTTTCCAGCAGAACTCTTTCCCGTCCCTTTGCGGCCTAGCAGAACCAGACGCAGCTCTGGGAGAGGGGAGTACCCTTGTTGAGTGCTGCCTGCTGCCTTTGCACCAGCATGCTGTTTGACTTTTAAAAGAGACATAGAAAGTATTTAAGTATATTTACTTTGCATGTTTGGATTAAGCAATATTACATTCTTACATTCTGCCCGACACATCTTTAATGATATATCTGTGCATTGGACCATAGCAGCCTATGGTGACATATGTGATATCCAATAGCCCCAAAAGTATTCTGGAATGAAGGTGTCACAAAATGGAGTTACAGAAAAACTGAAATTTGGGAGCATGTCTAAAACCCCACCACCATCCAGTCTCCTTCCTGTTCCTCAGTTCCATGACAGTCCTATCACAGATACAATGGGTCTGACCTTCTAGCGACTAGCAAAAGCCACCTAGAACTCCAGCCCAAGTTCTCAGAGTTCGCTTCCCTCCATCAATCAGTCTTCCCTCACACTGTCACCATGTGTTGAAGGCACGGTCCATACTTGCAACAGGTTCTTTAAATGATGCCATGAAAGGGCTACTTTTGCTTCACTAATAACAGTGTTTAAAAAGAGATTTCATAGTGTGAAGAACTTTTAATGTTTAAAGTAGAGCTTAAAACTGTTACATTATGCAAAGGTTCTTCACACTAACATTTATATCAAAAACCATCCACTAAAAATGTATTTAGGATCACAGAGGTGGCTCTTGTGTGGCATCATGCAAAGAATGAATTTAGATATTTTAAGAGTAATTGGTAAACTTTAATGAGGTTCTTTAGGTTGCCTGGCAACAAAAAAGAGGATTTCTAACCACACTACAGTAATAATACTGTAAGGCGCACAGGCGGAAACATCAAAGCCTGCAGCTGTTTTTCTTACAGTGGTGTCAGTGAGCTTGTGTTCCTTGATGGTATTATGAAATGTATGAAGGCATTTTGGATTCAAAACTGCAAAACACTGCAAAAAAATTGCTCAAATGATAATGAACTAAAAAACACCAGCTGTCATTTGAAAGAATATTTTGAAAGAATATAGATGGTCTTGGAATGGTCTTAAAAGATGAATGATGCTTGGTTTTGTTCTTTAACACAAATAACGTAATACATTTTTAAGTACAGTACAAATGTCCCAAATACTTTTTTGGGGCCACTATACATAGAGAACATATAGAGAGTGGACAAGTGGGCAAATGTGGGGCCTAGACAATGCATTTCATTTAGGATGTATCGACCATTTCCTAAACTTAAGTTCAAAATGCTCAGGCACTCGTCTGCTCTGCGGTTATTTTTAATCATGGTCATGTGCAGCTTACCAGCATTGAATGCATTCTCACTCTGTGTCTCCATCACGCTGGTGTAAGCCTGTATCCTCTGTTTGTTCTTTCGCCTGTTTGGTTCCACTTATATCTTCGCTATCCTCATCATTTTTTACTGTTCAGTAACTCACGAGCACTTCACTCACTTCCTACTGCTGTGCGGAACAGCAGAACACAACGCAGAATATGGAACCAGATCACATGATTAACCTGTGGTTTCTTTCTCACTAGTAGTGCAACACAGGAAACAGCATGTATGGGTGCTGTCTGCCGGCATGGTTAGAGCGGAACTAAAGAGAACATTGTGGTTGATACTGCTCTTTTAAGGAGTGCCATCTTCACGCGATATCTCTTCACTTCAGTTGAGTTCTGGTGAACTTCTTTGTGATTAGGGCAGCTGGTTTCATGTGCCTGTTTTATGCAAAAGAAGTAGTAACACTGAGATATTCTTGAAAAAAATAATCAATGCTTGTACTATATTTTGATATTCTTCATTTTGAAGCTCATAGTCAACAAAGTCTTGGATACAGTCTCAGTTGGGTTGCAAATGGTGTATTTTAACCTATTTATCAGAATAACTGTGAACTCTGAAACCCACTTCTTTCTTTTGATGTGCATGTCTAAATGAAGGAGCAGAAAACACACTGAGCCCCTCAAAAGGTCATAGATTTCCACCCCTGTGTTTTTGCAGACCGCTGCCACATTTTAGTTTTATGATGCACTTTCTTTGCAAACTACTGTCACATGTTGGTTTTCAATGCCTGAGGATGTTTCTGAAAAGACTATTCATAAGATGTGTGTGCAGAGAGTCTCTTCATAATCTCATTCTGCCACTCGCTTTGAAGACTGGCCATACTAAGGGCTTTGCATGTTCTAGCACTACAGCTGTTGATGGATGAAGGTAGCTTAGTGTGTTCTGGTGTTTCTGAGCATGCTAGTGGTTAGATCATACCTGTGACTCAACTTTTCCTGGGTATCAAACCTGGTGTGAACAACCGAATATTGTTTCTCAGTGTAATGGGCAAAGTAAGCTGTTTCCATATTGGCTGCCTATAGCATTGGCACATGTACAAATGATGAGAGACTCATTGCTTGTGTGTTTAATTCAGTTATATTTTGGAACTACAATTTCTTAAATATATGTTCTTAGAAGCCACAATCATAGTATAGACTTATATTGTTCACTGGTGTGTGTTATTTTATATTATGAAATTTCTGCTTAGGACACATTATGTATTCCTCATGTATGAATTTTGACTTTTCTAACACTTGCCTGTCCAGACAGAAAGATGGACGTGGTACATTCCTCACTTAGTTCTTTATTTGGTCACACATTGCTTTCCCCAAGTGACTTGCCTCACTTAAAAGACACACACTACACTGAGATACACATATTTCTGCAGGCACACACACACGCACACACACACACACACACATGCATGATTAAGAAAAGTGGTTGAATGTTCTTGCAGACTGTTACAGTAGCATAGTTCTGATAATTAACACCATCAACTGAATATCTGATTGCTGCATGTACATCAGTCATTTAGACCACAAAGAGGCAGTAACTAAATTGAGTTAGCTAGTTACCGTAGCACAAAATACCATCATTATAAGAATAACAAAACATATAAAATACATTCAAATGTCTTTGGGTGATGAATAATTTGTGAAAAACAAACCAAAAAAGCCCTGTGAAATTAAATTAAGCATAGATGAAAAAGGATTTTTGTTGCTTGCAAGTAACAGCTAATTTCTGTAAAATCCAGCATTTTAATATCTTTGAAAAGAAGTTTCTTCTAGAAGTTACCATTTTTTACATTACTGTCATATTTCTTTTTTGCAGTGTTGAAATCTACATATTCTCACATAGAAATTATTTTGTACATACATGCACACACACACACACACACACACACACACACACACACACACACACACACACACACACACACACACACACATACACACACACATAACCAAACTTGGAAACACATCAGCTTTCATAGTGACATCCACATGTGTACAACACCCAGCCCAGAGGCTGCTTGATCTTAATGGCTCTCTTACACACACACACACACACACACACACACACACACACACACACACACACACATGGTGGGCTACTCCTTCTCTGTATATAACTGGTGGTAACAGGGGGATGATCGTGGCAGCTTCAGAAGCCTGAAGTGTGTGAGCAGACTCTGAGACTCCAAGTTCCTCCAGCCTCTCCCTCAGCAAACACATCAGGTTAGTAAACACCAGCTGTTATGATGCATTTTACACTTCCTTCTTAGAAAAGTTAAAAATAAGTTGATATTAAGAATTTTGTGACAAAAGATTTTCCTTTCATTGAACATATTTTAGTGGATGTTGTAAATACAGTTTTGCATGTGACCTAACACATACACTCACTATGAAGTGTAATACTTTCTTATATAATGGTTAAAAATGCAGTCTCGAAAGAACACATAATAACAGTAACATCATAATAAATTCTTGTGAAAAGTCATCATTCACTAACTAATTGACTAATTTCATGTTCCTGGCCATTAAATGGCATGTCCAGGAGTTGAGCAAATGTTGGCCACCTCTTCTTCACCGTCATTGGCTTGACTTCTGGTAGTTCAAGAAATGATGATTTATTATTATAGTGAGCAACGCAATCTTCAGCATTAGATCTGCACTTGCGAAACCAATGATGAGAGTGAAACATATAAACTGGGTAAAACATTGCTGAGAAAAAGCATAACTCATAACCATTTTACTACAATATGACCACCAAAATTTTGGTAAAACTATGTTGTTGTTGTTGTATGTTGTTGGACCATACAGTAAGTATAGTCAGATTTTCTAACAGCATATCCATCATTACACCCTATAAAAGCTTCACTCCGTAAAAACTGTTTGGAACTCGTTTGGTGTTTTGAATTTTTCTAATGTGTGTCACTGTGTCACTATTAGATGTGTGTGTGTGCGTGTGTGTCTGCCATGCATTATATAAGTTGCATGAGTTCCAAACAGTTTTATAATACATGTGCCCACAACCATTAAAAACAGTAATGAAAACATTTCTAAAAATCTGTGCTGATAGATATTTTCCCCACCCTGTACCAACTCTGCCAAGCCCAAGTGTGGAAAAGGTGGTAGCATCTGCAATTTGGCCTTCTAAAGTATTCTGGAAGAAAACAGAGCTTTCTCTGTGTGTGAGATGACTCACTGCTACAGGGGGGTCTACCAGGTGCCAACACGGTGCCCAAACTGCAGCCTGTTCACCAGCAGACGCCCATTATGTAATGACACAACCTCAAATGAGTGCTTGTGTCTTCTGCAGTGACATAGTTTGTGCCGTTCTTAGTTTGAATGAAAACAGCTGCTGTGTTTCCAGCATAGCATAAAAATACACTGCAGAACATTTAGGAGGGGAAAACATTCATGACAGGTAGTTTTTCATTTCAAACCCACGTCAGCTAAAAATGAAAACATCTCAAGTAAACATCTCACATAAAACATTACTTGTTATTATTTACTGCAGATTTTTCCACTGAGAGCAGAGGCTAATTGATTTTTGCTCATGCACGTTTGCTGACTCAGCCTTCTGTGTAGCTCTTAGCTGAAGTTGATTAAGACACAGATGTGATGACATGAATGTATGGTTTCCCTGTTAAAAAGTATCACTGTGGTTTGTAGATAAGCATTGAGTTAGAAAGGTTGGTTTTATTGTAAGAAACCCTTTTCTTATTTGTTATTGACCTCTACTGGATAAATTCTACATTTTCTCAGTAGTCTTGCTAGAAAGAAAGTCAGATAGTAGGAAGCACTGCATTGTAGAAAAACCAAAGACAAATTGGTCTTCGTTTCTCTTTTGTCAATTTCCTTGAATCTTAAATAAAAGAAAAATGTTTTCAGCTTTATTGTCAATATGTCACAAGACCTGTACTAAGTGAAATGCTGCAAATGATCTTTTTGAATTACTGAAGCCACACTAGGCATTTTAAGCTTCGAGTCAACCGTCATTTCTAAGTTACTTAGCAGAACTTTATTTCAGTCAAAATTGACAAAAAAGCCTTTGACAACTGACACAAATTGGAATCAAATAATTAGTAATGTAAATAAAACAGTATAACATCATCAGAATATTAAATTAAGGTAACTGCATTCTGTTACAGGTAAAAAATAATCAGTAATCAGACCACAGGTCCGTCATAAGAACCAGGTTTATGGTTTAGCTGCAAATTTGTTTGCAGCTAATATGTTTAGCTGCAAATTTGCAGTCTTTTGCCAAAATTAGCCATTTTAATGATAAATGTCACATGAGTTGTGTAGATTTAAAGAGCATTTGATTTGAGGGGGAGGCAGTGAGGCTGCCAGGAGATAATTCTGAAGAACCCCCTTAATTTATTCAGCTAATCTATAGAAATATTAAGTATTTAATAAAGTATTTAGTAATTAAGTATTTTATTTTTATTGTCAAAACTGAGATCTGCAGCGTCTTCCTGAAAATGTCTGAATCGGGCGTTTAATCTGATCTTCCACACAGCCAGATTCTACAGCAGCAGACTTCGATAACGTTAACCTGACAGGTTTACATTAACTGTGAAACACTTGTGTCCTAAAACACTGCAGATTTTAACACACTGTCTCATTAAACACACCTGACTCAGCTCTTCGACTAATTAACAAGGCCTTCATGAACTGAATTCAGAGCGTTAGATGAGGGTAAACACTGATCTCCACAGCACTTTAGCTTGGAAGGTCCCCAGTTTGACATGACTGGTCTAAGATGTTAACAGAGAGTGAAGTGTCATGAGCGATAAATTCTTATTTATGCATGTATGGATGATTTCTTTCTTCTATCATTTTTAAACAATAGTGCAAGAAGTTAATGTGTGTAAATGATCATTATTTGTAACAAAGACAATCAATTCCTTCGTAGGTTTCGCGTAAAATTAATGACTTTTTTAACTCATAGTATTCATTGATTTCTGTAAACTGCTGAAACCACTGAGAGCTGACCAGGAGCATCTACAAACCAACATCATCAAAGTCCAGCACGACCCACCAACCTTTATAATCAAGTACAACCTTTTAGTAGACAGAACACACATGATGAGCAGATTTTAGAATGACCTCTATTTATAATTATTGATGATGCAGGGTGTCAAAATAAGATTATACCAGACAGATCTTTTGACTTTGGAATGAAAAACTAAAGATTTTAACAAATAAGCGAATAAGGAAAACTCATAAAAGAGCAGCATATTTTTAGTATATTGCATTTGATCCAATTTACTCTTTCCTTCTACAGTGATTAGAGCTTTTAGTCTCAAGACAGTTTTTTTTTTTCCCTGGGGAGCAAAGCTTGATTGCTGAACTTCATGCTTTGAGTATGCATGTGTAAACTCAAACAAATTATACTGTTTACAAACTTGCCATCAAAATATTTTCACATATTGCTCCACCTGTGTTTGGCTGTTTCACATTTAACATACTGGGGAAAAAGATTAAACACAAAATGTGACCGTACAAATTTCACATTTTATATTTAATTTTTTCCAATATGTTTAACACAGTATATTAAGCAGAAACTGGGAACATTGTTACATTTCAGCATGTTCTCTAAAGAGGATGTGTTTGCTTATTTTTATTAGAAAATCAACAACACATGTAATTAGACCAGGGTTATTCAAACTTTTGCATACAACTGTACATGGATGAATGCACCCCTTAGCTAGAGAGTTGCATGTTTTTCTGCATACATTTACTCTTTTCTAGCATTTTGAGGTACAGCAGCTATGGCAGATCAGGAGACTCCTGAGCATACAGAGACCCCCGAAGCACCAACTGTACGTCCTAAACGGGTGTCCCACCGTGGCCGCAGTGCAGCTCCTTCGGCAAGCTCCAACAAAGATGAAGGAAGCATACCTGAGTTTGAGGCTTTTGGGCAACTGCCTAGAGGAGTTCCACCTCTTAGTGGTAAGTCTTAGAGCCTGTGTGTGTTTTAGTGGGGTAAAATCACTACAGTGTTCATTTAGATCTCACACAGGTTGGCAGAAGCCACCTCAGAACCCTCAATACTATATTTCAGGTATTAATGATGAAACATCTTATTCAGTAACTACTAGATATCCTATAAACATCCTATAAAAGTTGATCTGTGAGGTTTGTAGTTATGAGAGAAACCAGTTCCAGAACTGAGGACCATATACAGATCCTTTTTTCCATCAACCTTACTGAAGTTTGAGATGGGTGTAAAGATCCTCATATATTGTAATGAGTCTTTGTGGATCCAGAAAAGAAAGTCATAATAACACTGATACATTTTCTTTTCCTGTATGAAAATTAATAATAATAATAATAATAATAATAATAATAATACATACATACATACATACATACATACATACATATATATATATATATATATATACACATTACCAGGTTTGAATGAGAATCTTATAGTTAATTTAGACAATTACTATAGTTTACTACAGGATTAGATCACTATCATTAGATTACTATAAAACAGTACTACAGGACAATGTGAAAATACTACAGATTACTAAAAAAAATGTTATGTAGTCATTTCAAAGATTCATTTTAACTTGTTTAACCAAAGCTGTCAGCAGAAAGTCTAAAACCAGAATGTGGATTTTACACTATACATTCCATCTATATATACTGATAACATTTATTTCTTCAGCAAACTGAAGAGGCCTATCATTTTTATAAAACAGATAACACACCTGTAGTGAAAGTTATTGCCCATTTTGTCAGAATAAAGCATTTTCTCAGGAAACTCCACTCCTTGAAATGGCATAAGCTCCAATCACGAAACTCACAAAATTGTAAAGATCCCTTTTAAAATTGAATGGGGATAATGAATGGGGAATTATTATTGGGGATAATAATAATAAGTGAAAAATGTTCCTACACATCTGCTGTTAAGTATTTTCTTGTTTCTTGTCTTTCTTTCTTATCACTGTTACTCAGAGTACCTGGACATCTGGGATGTTGACATGGTGAAGCAACGGCATGAGGTGAATAAGCAGAGTCACCACACTCACCTGTACGCCAGTGACCATCTGATTGTACGTCGAGCCCAACAGTTCCAGATGAAGATCACCTTCAACCGTCCCTACAAGCCTAAAGAAGACAAGTTTGCTGTCGAGTTTGTTATAGGTGCGTTTCCCTCTTAAACAGAACGATTACATTTATTGCTTAACTGACTTGCCTGTTCATTGGGTACACTTCCTTGTACACACAGCTACACTCGTTGCTGCTGTACCAGAGCAACTCACACTGCCATGTTGTTGGAACTGCTGTTCTGAGAATGGTCCACCATCCAAATAATGGTATAATGGTTGGTATAGTGTAGTGGGCAAGGGCCTAGCCATCTTAGGTACACACCAGGGTTCAATTCCCTGCTCAGGCAAAAACACCTGGCTAAACCAATATAACTCAATGCTGCATTCACCCACCACAGTAACATGATCAAGTTTGTATGTTGCTCTGAATAGTGTCTGTCAATTGCACAAATGTAATATTTGGTCAGTGGCAGTCCTATTGTGGTCTTTTTCAGCACCAGCCATTAGCTGTAATCTTTCAAATACACTTATGTAGTAGAAATAGCTGATAAAGTGGTCAATAAGTCCATTTGAATAGGTCTTTGAATTTGTGGCACAAATATCTGTGCTTCATCCATGATAATATGAAGCATTATGTGTTAGTTCTTCTGTTTAGCTCTATTGTCTTCCTCTTTTCATGGAAACATGTGAGGGTATGTTGAAAAACAATTCCTGTGACACAGCAATAAACTGCATCTTATTGTGCTATAGTTAGAGAATGAGGAGTAAACATTGTTTCGTAGTCACTTTCCCTTCTCGTTGGCATGCTTCCTCATGTATCCAGTGTTTCCTCTTAAGGTTCCTCTTTCCAGTTCATTGAACTTTAAGACAGCAATATTGCAAATTCTGAGGAAAACCGTGTTATAAAGTGGTGGGCACAGGAGCCTAGAAACATCTTCAAGTCTTCTGCTTCTTTCGGCTGCTCCCTTTAGGGGTCGCCACAGTGGATCAGCTGCCTCCATCTTGCCCTATCCACTGCCTCCTCTACTTTTACACCAACCATGTCCAT
The DNA here is from genome assembly GCF_015220715.1 of Pygocentrus nattereri. Classification (NCBI taxonomy): domain Eukaryota; kingdom Metazoa; phylum Chordata; class Actinopteri; order Characiformes; family Serrasalmidae; genus Pygocentrus; species Pygocentrus nattereri. The sequence continues at coordinate 18,316,174 of NC_051212.1, read as the reverse complement.
GTCCACCTTCACTACATCCATAAACCTTCTCTGAGGTCTACCTCTTCTCCTTCTACCCGGCAGCTCCATCTCCAACATTCTTTGACCAATATATCCTCTATTCCTCCTCAACACATGTCCAAACCATCTCAACCTGGCCTCTCTGGCTTTATCTCCAAACTGCTCCACCTTCATTGTCCCTCTGATTTGCTCATTTCTAATCTTATCCATCCTTGTCACTCCCAGCGAAAATCTCAGCATCTTCATCTACGCCACCTCCAGCTCAGCCTCCTGTCTTTTAGACAGAGCCACAGTCTCCAAACCATACATCATAGCAGGACGCACTACTGTCTTGTAAACCTTCCCTTTCACTCTTGCTGCTATCCTTCTGTCACACATCAACCCTGACACCCGTCTCCACCCACTCCATCCTGCCTGCACCCTCTTCTTCACCTCTTTTCTACACTGTCAATTGCTCTGGATGGTTGACCCAAGATATTTGAAGTCATCCACCTTTACGACCTCTACTCCTTGCATCTTCACCTTTCCACCTGTCTCCCTCTCATTCACACACATGTATTCCGTCTTATCTCTACTGACCTTCATTCCTCTCCTCTCCAGTGCAAACCTCCACCTCTCCAGATTCTCTTCCACCTGCTCTCTACTCTCACCACAGACTAAATTGTCATCTGCAAACATCATGGTCCATGGAGCCTCCTGCCTGACCTCATCTGTCAACCTTTCCATCACCATTGCAAACAGGAAGGGGCTCAAAGCTGATCCCTGATGTAACCCTACATTCACCATTTGTCACTCCAACTGCACACCTCATCACTGTCTCACTATCCTCATACATGTCCTGCACCACCCTAACATACCTTTCAGCTACACCTGACTTCCTCATACAGTACCACAGTTCCTCTCTGGGCACTCTATCATATGCCTTCTCTAGATCCACAAAGACACAATGTAGCTCCTTCTGACCTTCTCTGTACTTCTCTACCAACACTCTCAATGCAAAATGCATCTGTGGTACTATTTCTGGGCATGAAACCAAACTGCTGCTCACTGATCTGAACCTCTCGCCTTAGCCTTGCTTCAACAACTCTTTCCCATACCTTCATGGTGTGGCTCATCAACTTTATACCTCTGTAGTTACTGCAGCTCTGCACATCACCCTTGTTCGTAAAAATGGGGACCAATACCCTACTTCTCCACTCATCAGGCTTACTTGCAGAGATTTCTCCAGATTCTCTGAATCTTTTGATGATATTATGGACTGTAGATGATGAAATCCCTAAATTCCTTGCAATTGCACGTTGATAAATGTTGTTCTTAAATTGTTGGACTATTTGCTCAAGCAGTTGTTCACAAAGTGGTGAACCTCGCCCCGTCCTTGCTTGTGAACAACTGAGCCTTTCAGAGATGCTCCATTTATACCCAGTCATGACACTCACCTGTTTCCAATTAACCTGTTCACCTGTGGAATGTTCCAAACAGGTGTTTTTTGAGCATTCCTCAACTTTCCCAGTCTTTTTTTGCCCCTGTCCCAAATTCTTTGGAACATGTTGCAGACATCAAATTCAAAATGAGTGAATATTTGCAAAAAACAATAAAGTTTATCCGTTTGAACATTAAATATCTTGTCTTTGTAGTGTATTCAATTGAATACAGGTTGAAAAGGATTTGCAAATCATTGTGTTCTGTACACAACGTCCCAACCTCATTGGAATTGGGGTTGTACAAAAAAAAATCCCTTTTGCCTTAACTGAGGTCTGGACCTCAGTCAGAAAACATGATAAATCATAGAAAACACTGAACTTCTTGTATCAGCAATATAGCTTGCAATGTGGATTTACTCTACATTACTCTGCATATTTATCCTCACTATAGGCTACCTGTGGGTAGTCCAGTTCTTGAGGGCCAAAACCCTGCAGACTGCAAAATACTGCCTCATTAAATGCACCTGATTCAGCTCTTCAGCTCATTAGCAAGGCCTTCATGAGGTGAATTCAGAGAGTTAGATAAGTGTAGATTCTAATCTCTGGCCCTCAGTTTCACATGTCTGCTGTAGGCCCTGGATCTCAGTGAAGGCTACAATGTCCGTACATGTAACCTAACTTCCTGTCCACTAGGTGCCAGTCCCCAGTACAGTAAAGGCACCTACATCCCCGTCTTCCCCACTGAGGAGCGTCAGAGCACATGGCGTGGTCAGGTGATCGAAAGCAATGACAATGTTGTTACCATGGGCATCACAACTGCCCACGACTGCATTGTGGGAAAGTATGGTATGTATGTTGCTGTGGTCACTAGATATGGCATTCGAAGGACAAGGAGGGACCCCAACTGGGACCTTTACATCATCTTCAACCCATGGTCACCAGGTATGGAACTGAGCAAGAACAAGAATTCATGTTCCACCCACAGATGTGTTATTTTATAGCATCTGTTACAAAGTTACAAGAGTGCATAGCTGGACAAGCTTTACAGAATTGATATGCAAATCCAATTTTTATTGCACAGCTCAGCTTTTGCTAGACATTTAGAATATGTTCTTTATTTCACTTGATATTTATTTTGTGTGCATATGAAAGGTCAAACTATTAGGACAGATCAGGTGTAGGCTTTGTGTTGTGTAATTGAGCTAACATGATAGCATGCTTGTAAATTCATTGACAGTTAAAACCAGACTAGTTTTGATTAGCCACAGCACTGCCTGGTAGTGTACTAGTTTTTAAGATTCAATATGTAGAGAATCCAAATGGCAACTTAAGCAGCATTTCTGTCATCGTTCTGTAAAGTTTGCCCAAACACAAACGTTTCTACAGTAGAACACATTTGTAGGTGGAGCATGTAAAGACAAAAAGTTTACAATATTAAAGAATACCCATTATATACCTTTGACCTCACTCCTCAGCCAGTGTGGTTTCTCTTTGAAGGCGATTCTGTGTTCCTTGATGATGAGGAGCAGAGGGAGGAGTATGTGATGAATGAATTGGGCATCATCTATCATGGGGCATATGATGATATATCTGAACGTGCCTGGAACTATGGGCAGGTATGGAATCAGTGTGTGTGTGTGTGTGTATATATATATAGTAAATGACAGTAAATGTGTTTTGATTTGATTTGATTTTTGAGTTGGTGTAAACAGTTATTCAGATGGGTTTGATGTAAATGGTGCACTGCAGAGAAACTTACTGGCTCAGATTTCTTTACAGTGGTGGTGAATCAGTTCACCTTCACATTTTTGTTTCATTTTGTCATGATAATGGTGTTAAAATTGCTTTCTTTGTTGCTATTTTGGTATGTATTTTGAATTCTGAATGTCCATCCATCCATCCATTATCTTCCGCTTCTCCGGGGTTCGGGTCGCGGGGGCAGCATCCTAAGCAATGAAGCCCAGACCTCCCTTTCCCCAGCCACTTCCACCAGCTCTCCAAGGGGGATTCCGAGGCGCTCCCAGGCCAGCTGGGCGATATAGTCGCGCCAGCGTGTCCTGGGTCTTCCCCGGGGTCTCCTCCCAGGTGGACTCGCCTGTGACACCTCCCGAGGGAGGCGTCCAGGAGGCATCCTAACCAGATGCCCGAACCACCTCAGCTGGCTCCTCTCGACGTGAAGAAGCAGCGGCTCTTCAGAGAGGGCTCTCCATCCTTTTCCGCCTGAGAACCATGGTCTCGGATTTAGAGGTACTGATTCTCATCCCAGCCGCTTCACACTCGGCTGCAAACCGATCCAGCGAAAGTTGAAGTTCGCGGCCTGATGTCCCCAATAGGACCACATCATCTGCAAACAGCAGCGATGTGACCCTGAGGTCACCAAACCGGACACCCTCCATCCCTTGACTGCGCCTAGAAATTCTATCCATAAAAATTATGAATAGAATCGGTGACAAAGGGCAGCCCTGACGGAGTCCAACTCTCACTGGGAACGAGTCTGACTTACTGCCGGCCATGCGAACCAAACTCCTGCTTTGTTTGTACAGGGCCTGAATGGCTCGTAGCAAAGAGCCATGTACCCCGTACTCCTGAAGCACCTCCCACAGAATACCCCGGGGAACACAGTCGAATGCCTTCTCCAGATCCACAAAGCACATGTGGACTGGTTGGGCAAACTCCCATGAACCCTCCAGAATCCTGGAGAGGGTGAAGAGTTGGTCCAGTGTTCCACGACCAGGGCGGAACCCGCACTGTTCCTCCTGGATCCGAGGTTCGACTATAAGCCGGACTATCTTCACCAGTACCCCTGCATAGACCTTGCCAGGGAGGCTGAGGAGTGTGATTCCCCTGTAGTTGGAACACACCCTCCGGTCCCCTTTTTTAAAAAGAGGCACCACCACCCCAGTCTGCCAATCCAGTGGCACCGCCCCCGATGTCCACGCAATGTTGAAAAGGCGTGTCAGCCAAGACAGCCCCACAACATCCAGAGCCTTGAGGAACTCAGGGCGGATCTCATCCACCCCTGGAGCCTTGCCACCAAGGAGCTTCTTAACTACCTTAGCGACTTCGGCCTCAGTAATGGACAAGCCTATTCCCATGTCCCCAGACTCAGCCTCCTCACTGGAGAACGTGTCGGTGGGATTGAGAAGGTCCTCAAAGTACTCCTTCCACCGCCCAATGACGTCTTCAGTCGAAGTCAGCAGCACACCATCTCCACTATATACAGTGCTAGTGGCACACTGCTTTCCCCTTCTGAGTCGCCTGACGGTTTGCCAGAATCTTTTCGGAGCCGACTTAAAGTCACTTTCCAAGGCCTCACCAAACTCCTCCCATACACGGGTTTTTGCCTTGGCGACAACTGAAGCCGCAGATCGCTTGGCCTGTCGATACCTGCCAGCTGCCTCTGGTGTCCCACAGGCCAACCATGCCCGGTAGGACTCCTTCTTCAGCTTGATGGCATCTCTCACCTGGGGTGTCCACCACCGGGTTCGAGGATTACCGCCCCGACAGGCACCAACTACCTTACGGCCACAGCTACAGTCAGCCGCTTCAGCAATGGAGGAACGGAACATGGCCCATTCTGAGTCAATGTCCCCCACCTCCCTCGATATCTGGTCAAAGTTCTGACGGAGGTGTGAGTTGAAGATCAATCTGACAGGTTCTTCTGCTAGACGTTCCCAGCAAACCCTCACTATACGTTTGGGCTTGCCTGGTCTGACCGGCATCTTCCCCCACCACCTGATCCAACTCACCACCAGGTGGTGATCAGTTGACAGCTCAGCTCCTCTCTTTACCCGAGTGTCCAAAACACATAGCCGCAAGTCCGATGACACGACTACAAAGTCAATCATTGAACTGCGGCCTAGGGTGTCCTGGTGCCATGTGCACTTATGGACATCCTTGTGTTCAAACATGGTGTTCGTGATGGACAAACTGTGGTTTGCGCAGAAGTCCAAAAACTGAACATCACTCGGGTTCAGATCAGAGAGGCCATTCCTCCCAATCACACCCCTCCAGGTCTCACTGTCATTGCCCACGTGAGCGTTGAAGTCCCCCAGTAGGACAATAGAGTCTCCAGGAGGAGCACTTTCAAGCACCCTTCCCAAGGACTCTAAGAAGGCTGGGTACTCTGAACTGCTGTTCGGTGCATAAGCACAGACAACAGTCAGGACCCGTTCCCCAACCCGAAGGCGTAGGGAAGCTACCCTCTCGTCCACCAGAGAAAACCCCAACATACAGGCACCGAGTCGAGGGGCTATGAGAAAGCCCACACCTGCCCGCCGCCTCTCACCATGGGCAACTCCAGAAAAGAATAAAGTCCAGCCCCTCTCAAGGAGATTGGACCCAGAGCCCAAGCTGTGTGTTGAGGTGAGCCCGACTATATCTAGCCGGTATCTCTCAACCTCGCGCACCAACTCAGGCTCTTTCCCCGCCAGTGAGGTAACGTTCCAAGTTCCAAAAGCCAGTTTCAGCAACCGAGGATCAGAACGCCAAGGCCCACGCCTTCGGACACTGCCCGATCCACAACGCACCGAACCCCTACTACTGCCCCTCCCATTGGTGGTGGGTCGATGGGAGGGGGGACTCATGTAACTCCTTCGGGCTGGGCCCAGCCGGGCACCATGAGTAAATGCCCGGCCACCAGACGCTCGCTGGCGAGCCCCTCCCCCAGGCCTGGCTCCAGGGTGGGGCCCCGGTAACCCTGTTCCGGGCAGGGTACACAAGTCCTGCTTTTGTGTCTTCATAGGGGTTATTATGGATCACACTTTGTCTGACCTGTCACCTAGGACCAGTTTGCCATGGGAGACCCTACCAGGAGCTTTTGCTCCAGACAACATAGCTCCTAAGATCATTCAAGCACGCAAACCCCTCCACCACGATAAGGTGGTGATCCAAGGAGAGGGAATTCTGAATGTATTTTTTGAAAATAGTGGCCAAGTTTTAGGCCAAAATTTTATCTTATCAGGCATCACACAGTGTATTCATAAACATTTCTGTCATGATAACTTCCTGTGATGAAGCTTTTATAGACATGAAACACTTAAGATGTCTGGTTCTTATCACTATATCTATTAACAAGTCTGATACTGTACACTCTGAATGACTTTGTTTACATCCTAACAATTTATTTATGCAGGATAAATTGGTGAAATTCCCCTTTTAAATATGGTCTATATATCTAATGTTTCCTTTTTACAGATTGTGAAAAGAATATTAAAATATTAATTCTCTTATTTATAGTCATTTCACTTGTAAGTAATTTTACTTAGTGAAAGTTCCTTAATGCTGCTTGTTTCAAACATTATTTCTTGGAAAGTGAAAGTGTTTTATTTTTAAATAAGCTAATTTGCCAATGGAATTAGAAACTGCCACTATAGTTACTTTAAACAAATAAAAATATCTAGAAATTAGTTAATTAGTTTCAAAATCTCAAAATGAGAAATTTTAGATATTTATTATTTGTCTTCCAGGTTATAATTGTTTGCAGTGTTATATGGTCAGCCAGATAACATAAAATATGAGATGCCTTGCAAAGACCTCTGGGTGCTATATAAGTTTGGGTGTTAATCAACATTTTAAAACATACATGCAAATTAGTGTTCTTACATAAGGCATTATGCTTTTGTTTCAAAATGTCAGGCTTTAAACAGCTTAGATTAGACCGATCTAAATGATTAGAGACATGTCAAATTGGAAAATGACTTTTTTTGCTGATTAATCTGTGAGTCACAAGTAAAGTGTTTCTGTTTATTCTGACCTCCACAGATAAAGGCCTGTGACATGTACATGTCAGAGTGACTCAAGGGCTGTGGATTGCTAATTTGAACTCATTCTCTGTGTTGCAGTTTGAGTTTGGCATTCTGGATGCCTGTCTGTTCATCATGGACAAAGCTGATATGCCCCTCACCAACCGTGGAGATCCTGTTAAGATCAGCAGGAAGGCCTCTGCTATGGTGAGATATGAAGACCATGAACACCAAATGCCTCAGCAACTCCACAGAACTGCTAAATTATGGTCTGCAAAAAGAAAAGCACTACATGTAAACAGTTAAATTGGTTCATTGTTTTCTCAGATGATGTGACTTCACAAAGTAAAGCTTGATAAACTTTTAATCCACAGCTTGTTTAGCATATAAGTTAATTGTATTAAACCTAATTTGCTACTGCTGCTAATTTGCCAAAGCAATTTATCTGAAAACAATGAACAGATGTCACTGCAGAATATATGATATACATTTTGTTTTATTGTCTGTTAACATCCTATATTGTCTGTTTCATCCTATATTCAATTGAATACACTACAAAGACAAGATATTTAATGTTCAAACTGATAAACTTTATTGTTTTTTGCAAATATTCACTCATTTTGAATTTGATCCCTACAACACGTTCCAAAGAAGTTGAGACAGGGGCATGTTTACCTCTGTGTTACATCACCTTTCCTTTTAAAAACACTCAATAAATGTTTGGGAACTGAGGACGCTAATTGTTGAAGCTTTGTAGGTGGAATTCTTTCCCATTCTTGCTTGATGTACAACTTCAGTTGCTCAACAGTCCGGGGTCTCCGTTGTCATATTTTGTGCTTCTTAATGCGCCACACATTTTCAATGGAATATAGGTTGAAAAGGATTTGCAAATCATTGTATTCTGTTTTTATTTATGTTTTACATAATGTCCCAACTTAATTGGAATTGGGGTTGTATTTTATTTAGGGAAAAAAGAAACTGCTTGCAGATTTACAGTAAAAAATAAGGCTTATAAAATATATTGCCATTGTTAGAATAACATCTCCAAAATGGAAACTGTACAGGAGAAAAAAAATACTTATATCTTGAAGTAATGATTTGTTTGGACCATTTTTTATTGGTATCCGAACAGCTGAACTCGCGTGATGATGAAGGCGTGTTGGTGGGGAACTGGAGTGGTGATTACATTTACGGTGTTGCTCCCACCTCCTGGACCGGCAGTGTGGAGATCCTCCTGAACTACGCCAGCAGTGGAGGACTGCCAGTCTGCTATGCACAGTGCTGGGTCTATGCGGCTGTTTTCAACACCTGTGAGAGAGTGAACTCATGCTTTTACTGCCCTCTGCTGATCAAACACTCTTCTCACACAGAAACGCCAGTATACTGATTTTCTTACAGTAAAACAAGGTTAGGCAAGCCTAGTCTTGCTGGACTGCCATTAGCGGTATATTTGTGTCATGCAGGTATCTACAGTGCATGAAAAATATGAAATACATATGAAAAAACTGCATTATGTGTAAGGTGGCAAATTAACATTTTACTCCCCCTGCCTGCAGTATCTAGTGGATGCCCACTTTTTGTCAATAAGTACATATTTTGTATTGTTCTGCTACTACAACTACTACAGCTGCCAATATTATTAATAACAATAATATTAAGAATTAGCTTAAAAAAGGCAAAATCTGTGCTTTCCATGGGTTCATTTTGACTTGCTTTGTTCACTGCTACATTAAGAATAAATCCGTTAAGAATGATGTAGTTAGCTAGTGAGTTAACGTGGTCAACATTTGCAAAAAGCAGACTCTAGGGTGATTTTTTACACATAAACATACTAAAATATCTATAGTTTACCATGGTGACAAGTATTTAAAATTTTCTCTTGAGAGTGTAAAAAAATAAGCAAGAAAATACTCATTTTCTAGTTGCTAGCATATAGCACTAGCATCACAGCTTCCAAGCTAGCTAAATGCATACATGTTTCAAAATGTTTTTGAAACAGGACTTTCTCAAGGCAAATGATTAAAGCATGTTAGCATTAAACGAACAGCTACCTGGTAGACCTCAGTGGTGGAAATTAATTGTTTAAAACAATCCAGTTCTGTCCCATGAACAGAGTCCTGAACATCACTATGATGGGTTGACTGTCAGAACAATGATTGAAGTGAAAAAATCAGTAAGGAGAAATCCACTATTAAAGTTCAGCGTGTATAGAGTACAGCATTCCAAATTTGAAAGTGATTTTCTCTTTGTCTGTCTCTCTCTCAGTCTTGCGCTGCCTGGGCATCCCTGGCAGAGTTGTGACCAACTACTTCTCCGCCCACGATAATGACGGAAACCTGAAGATGGATATCATACTAGACGACAATGGCAAAGTAGACAGGAACCGCACCAAGGACTCCATCTGGTCAGTTCTGTTGCTAAACTGTCAGGCCCTGAAGTCCTGCTATGATACTTAGATACTATAATAAAAGCATTGAGCCTTGTTCTTTTCATCCTATCATGCTAGTGAATAAATGGAACAAATATACAGACTATCAGAAGTTGTTACTGTAGGAGTCATCAGTTCTGAAGTCCTGGATGCTCAAAGCCTAGCAACTGGTGATTTCTCTGCATTGCAGGAACTATCACTGCTGGAATGAGTGCTACATGACCAGGCCTGACCTTCCTGAGGGCTTTGGAGGATGGCAGGTTGTGGATGCTACACCTCAGGAGACGAGTGATGGTGAGAAAACACACTCATGTGAATAACAGCCACAGGATAAATGTGTCCATGGATCTATAGTTAAATGTACATCTGATATGGCATAGTAATCATTATTTTAGTTACAGTAGCAATAACTGTATTGGTCACTGTGTGGCAGGGATGTACAGGTGTGGACCTGCATCTGTGGCGGCCATCAAACATGGCCAAGTGTGTTACCCTTTTGATGCCTCCTTTGTGTTTGCTGAGGTAAGTTTGCTAGTCTAACCAGTGTAAACGTTGTTGTTCAGTTTCCTAAATGTGCTTTCTCTTTGATTATTTCTCATATTAGAGAGTCATTACTTTCAACTTCATGCTTTTAACTTTTAACTCCCCAGCTCTGATGTACATGTTTCAGTTCATAAATGACTGAGTAGGCAAAGTAATGAGCCTCTAGGAACTCATAATCATACGATTTTAAAAATAAAGGTGCCAAAGGGTTCTCTTTCATAGGGTGGTTCTCAGTAAAAGTGTTCTTTAGGGAGCCACAGGGTATAATTAAGAAATTCATAAATTGTACTATTAATTCATTTATGTACCAGGATAGACATACTCTGGATTCTTATTCTTTTGCTCTTTTTTGATATTAATGGATGATTGCTCTCTGCAGGTGAACAGTGATGTAGTGTTCTACCGCAGAGATAAGGAGGGCACACTGCAACCGGTGAAGGTGAACACCAGCCATGTGGGCCGCATGGTGCTGACCAAAGCAGTGCTGCATGATGGACGCAAAGACATCACTGAGCAGTACAAGTTCCCTGAGGGTAAGAGAGCTATTAATAGTAGTACAACATCGTGCAGCAAGTGGTGTTGTCTATAACAGAAATATAATATTACATAACATAATTTTATTTACTATTAAAATGAGTAGTGAAAATGTATTCTGTGTTTATACTCTGCTCAAAAAATAAAGGGAACACTTAAACAACACAATATAACTCCAAGTAAATCAAACTTCTGTGAAATCAAACTGTCCACTTAGGAAGCAACACTGATTGACAATCAATTTCACAGCTGTTGTGTAAATGGAATAGACAACAAGTGGAAATTATTGGCGATTAGCAAGACACACTCAATAAAGGAGTGGTTCTGCAGGTGGGGACCACAGACCACTTCTCAGTACCTTTCTGCTTTCTGGCTGATGTTTTGGTCACTTTTGAATGTTGGTGGTGCTTTCACACTCGTGGTAGCATGAGACAGACTCTACCACCCACACAAGTGGCTCAGGTAGTGCAGCTCATCCAGGATGGCACATCAATGTGAGCTGTGGCAAGAAGATTTGCTGTGTCTGTCAGCGTAGTGTCCAGAGCCTGGAGGTGCTACCAGGAGACAGGCCAGTACACCGGGAGATGTGGAGGAGGCCGTAGGAGGTCAACAACCCAGCAGCAGGACCGCTACCTCTGCCTTTGTGCAAGGAGGAACAGGAGGAGCACTGCCAGAGCCCTGCAAAATGACCTCCAGCAGGCCACAAATGTGCGTGTGTCTGCACAGTTAGAAACCGACTCCATGAGGATAATATGATAAATATAGTTTTAAGGGATTAAGGTAAAATGATGTTCCCTGACTAAAGTTACTGAGATGTACCTCTGAGGCAACCACGCCAGTGATAAGAGGGCTACTGCCCCAGTGAGTTTATTACCTTTATTTCTGAGAGTGTACGTTTGCTTGTAACAGAGCATTTCAAAGAAAATCACTCCATATGACTTAAGCATTTAATTGCACTTAATTCCTCTTTAATTAGTCCTCCTCTCTCTCTCTTTTGTTAGGTAGTCCAGAGGAGCGCAGGGTGCTGGAGAAGGCTGAGGAGTTTGGCTGTCAGCGAGAGAAAGCTTCTGTGCCTGAGGGAGATGTGACTGTAGAGATTGCTGCTCTGGAAGTGCAGCTGGGGGATGATTTTGAACTGGTGCTGGAGTTTACTAACCGCAGTAGCCAGCACCGCACCGTGGACATCTACATCAGTGGTAGCGTGGTCTATTACACAGGTGTGCCGAGCGCTGAGGTTGTGCTCAAGACACCTACTGTGAAAGTGGATCCGCAACAGAGTAAGCATGTGGCCATGTGGATAATGCAAGTAATGTGTTAATGCATGCAAGACTTTAGCTAGAGGACCAACAGTATTCTCTACAGTAGTTGTCATTTTGTTTATACTTGAATTTGAGTGCAGTTTAAGTCATCGCTAATCACTTCTCTACCCTTTCTGTCCTGAAATGATCTTTTCAGCATTCCCTTTGTTGTTGTGTATTTGTGTTTAATGAACTTTGCCTTGTTGCCCCTGCTGGTGCTAGGTAAGAAGAAGAGCGTGTTGGTGCACAGCAAGGATTATCAGAGTGAGCTGGTGGAGCAGGGGAACCTGCACTTCATCGCTACAGGGAAGGTGAAAGAGACGGGTCAGATCATAACTGCCATGAGGCTCATCAACGTGCACAACCCCAGACTCACTGTGCAGGTCCGACACTCCATTTTAACATTTAATCAAATAAATCTGACAGGCTCCAATACTGTTTATTTATATAGAAATATAGAATATAGAAATAGAAATATTATATAAAATTATATAGAATTAAAATGATATAGAATTAAATTATATAGAAATATATTTGGATGGCCAAATATTATTTCATGAATTGCATGAAGGATATTACGTAGATCAGACTGGGAGTGTTCTGACTGAACTCTCCTACAGTTTTCCTTAATTTCACAAGTCCTAAAGCAGAGTTCAAACCCAACAGAGAAATACGACTTGTTTGTTAAAAAAACACCTTGAAGACCCAAAATACATTGTTTTTTGAGGCAGGTAATCTCTTGGCACCACGCAATTCAATTCAAGTAGCCAAGATGTGATTATGGAACAATTCTTGATGAATCTAAGTTTTTTTGTAGCCTAGACCTACCTTCTATTGTATTTTTAGCTTTTTCAACATTTACTTAGTTAAAATGTTCCATGAAAAAAACAGCATATTAAATAATATAAAACTGAGTAACTAATACATTCTTGTGAACTCTTTTGCCTCTTATTCTTTAAATGACATACAAAAAACGGCTAGCATACTAATAGCAACCCTGCTGGAGAAACTTCAGATTGTGGACTCTATTCGAGTAAATGAGTGAATTACAAACTCGCATTCAGATGCTTTACATCTAAAATCAGGTGTTTTTATTGTGGATTTGCTCTGGAATAAGCTAGAAATTCCTGTGAGAACATTAAGAAATGCCTTTTCATAATTTTACAACTCATCTGAACAATCAGGACACTGTTTTGTACACTCTTAAAAATGGAAATAAGGAAACTTTAGTAAAGAAAATGGTTCTATATAGAACCATTAAAACTCAAAGGGTTCTTTGCATCATTGACGGGTTCTTCAGATTGATGGAAAATGTGCATGAATGTGTGATAGATGATTCTATTTTTGAAAAGGGCTCTTTACAGCACCCAAAAGGGTTCTTCTATTGATTAAAGCTAACAACAGAAGAACCTTTTTAGGTGCTACATAGAACCATTTTCAAAAATGGAATTTATGGAACAGGAATAGCAGTTTACGGAAAACTAGTGGGATGGGAAAAGAATAAATAAAAGGAAAAGGTACATAATAATTATGGACGAGTAAAAAAAGAGCAATTATTTGGTTAAAAAGTAAATAAACTAAAGGAGAAGCTGACAGGTGGTGTAACACACATTCAGCAGATTATGGACATAAAATGTTTATCCTTATGACCATGATCACATCTAACCAAATATAATTGTTCCTGATTTTGAGTACACAAACACCTACTGTTTCTCTCTTTTAGGTGGCTGGTTCTCCTAGAGTGAGCGAGGAGATGTACGTGACAGTGGAGTTCACCAACCCCTTTAAGTTTAGACTGGAAAATGTGTACGTTCGTCTGGAGGGGCCTGGCATCATGTCAATCCACACAAAACAGTACAGGTAAACAAAATCAAGCTTCCACCAAAGCGGTTTTATGAGTCATAACATTGCTCTACCTCTGCTGCTGCTCACTATTGTGTTCTGCAGTCTTTGTAAAAGATAGTAGACAGGCAGCAATTTGTCAAGTGGTTCACAACACTGCAACAAGATATGTTGGAACCTAAAATTTAGTCAAATTATCTACTGTTTCTCATTTTATTACATTGTTTTAAGAATATTATAAGAGTAATTAGTCTAATGACTTGGTTTAAGAAATTAAGCTTGAAACACAGAAATGATCTTCTAGTAGAACAAGACATGGATAAAATAGCTTAAAACTAAAAATCAGTATAAGCAAGTTAATTAATCTTATAACATTCTTTCAGCGCTAAAAAATATTGGACAAGATAAGATCATTTCACTTGTCAGTATATAATTTTTTGCAGTGCTTACATTCTTAATGAATTTACAGTGCCTTTAGGATTACTTAACACTACATGATATATACAGTATTAATGCTTTTGCTTTCAAAGAGACATTAATCTTTATTTTGTGGTGAAAGCCTATAAAAATGGAGCTTAAAAGTGTATGTTTATGTTTTGCAGCATGATTGGTCCAGGCACCACTATATCATGGACGGAGCGTTTCAGTCCTCGGAGGGCAGGCACCACCAAGCTGATGGCCAGCCTGGACTGTGCTGCCCTCAGACAGGTGTATGGGGAGACAGAGATCACCATCCAGCCATGAAGTCCAGACAGAGGAGAAATATGATGACCTGGTCAGAATTAAACCAATTAGAAGAGCAGCTTGGCTAGAGAACTGTGTTCAGTAAAACAAACACAGTCTGCTTACTGTATCAAGATATTTGCCTTTGTATTAGAGTCCACTGATAACATAGAAGCACCGCAGTGCAGTTGTATGCTTAATGCTTATGTCAATGAATAAGAATCAAAGGAATTATATAAATTTGGTATAATATTATCTTGTGCTCTTATGCTTGTCATGTTATCTGCAGTGTTATCACTTAAAGGTTAACCAGGTAAACAGTGCCGACTGTGGAAATAAAAACTGTTTGAGAAACACACTTTTCTTCTGAAAAGTCTTTCACACTGTTGTCTTATACTAGAATAAAGCCTTTCCTACTTAAAGAAGATGCCTTTTCTCAAGCATCACTTGATTTTAAACATTATGTTCTGGTGAGTAGCACAGCAATGTCTTTTAATGCAGCTGTATTTTCACCAGTGTCCTGGGCAAGAGCAAATCAAAATCTATAAAATGAAATAAATGAAATGTGTGTAAATGTATATGTCTGTCTGTCTGCCCTGCAATGGACTGGTGACCTGTCTCCTCCCTTCCACCAAGTGACTGCTGGGATAGGATCCAGCTCCCCCTCGACCCAGTTATAACATCTTAAAATTCAACTTTAATTGTAGGTATTATGCTTTAGCATGTAAGATGTAAATTTTCAATTAAATATTAATTATGCAAGAATTACAAATTACTAGTAAAAGATGAATTTCCTCTAGTGAAATGTCATTCTTCTATGTGTAGCTTGAATTTCTTGTAAAATCCACTGTAAAAATCCACAAGATATAAAAGTTAACACAGCTGCAATAAATTCAGTTCAAACATGCAATTAGAATCCCAACAAGTCAAGTTACTCTTCACTTACTTGGGTTTCAAGCTAAACCTACTCTCCATTTGTGAAATGTTGAATCGGACACTGGAAGAAAAGACTGTTTTTGATGTCATGGTAAATATCCATCACTCTCTTGAACAGTTAAAATATTACACATAAAAAATATTCCAGCTTCTAACCTGCACTTCTGAATATATTGGTATACAATATCACACTCAAAATTCCATCCTCTGAAACTACCATATCAGACAAGTGTTTCCTCCAGCATCTTATTTATCTGCCTTATTACCCCACTTATCTGACTGTTGCCTTACTTCTCCCTTTCTCTGCCACTATACACCCTTTAACTGCTGCTGCAGTCAGCCAGTCAGCACTTTAACTTAAGACACATATACTGCACAATGTAAGGTTTAGGTTTACAGGTACAACTGTGTGTGTGTGTGTGTGTGTGTGTGTATGAGTGAGTGATTGTAAGAATGCATGTTTTAATTTATTCTATTTTATTTTATTTACTACATGTAAATGTTTGTCTGGTACTGTGCACTATGAGCTCATGTAACCTAAACCCAATTCCTTGTACACCAATCAGGCATAACATTATGATTATAACAAAAATAACTGAATACAAACCAGAGAATTTTGTGCAAAGCATTGTCAACTGTTGAAATGAAACTCCAATTTAAACATTTCAGCAAGATACACAGATTAGGCATAACATTATGACCACCTCCTTGTTTCTACGTTCATTGTTCATTTTATCAGCTCCACTTACTTTATAGGTGCACTTTGTACATTATTGATTATTTTGTGGTGTATTAGATTTATTCTTGGGTTTTGTTTGTTTTTGTCTTGTTTATGATACAGGATGATTGCAAATATATTCGTTTTAATATTGTAATTGCTCTTGTGTGGAACCCCAGAAGACTAGCAACCTAATAGGGATCCAAATAAAGAATAATAAAGGGCAACACTTTGACCTCTTCATCATGTTCCTCAAACCATTTCTAAACAGTGGTTCTCATTCACCAATATCTTACTAAGTTTTTTTTTCTTGAATTTGTTACTAAGAACTGTAATAAGAAAATGTCTATATCAGATTCATGACGTGTTCTCAAACTGGCAAAGTGTTTGCATCTTTCTGCTCTGAGTGTGTGCAGATTCAAATCCCAAATAAGAAAATATTAAAGTAAAAATCACCCAAAATAGAAATACTTCAGTAAAGATACATAAAAAAAACAATTAAGTACAGTACACTGCTCAAAAAAATTAAGGGAACACTCAAATAACACATCCTAGATCTGAATGAATGACATATTCTCATTGAATACTTTGTTCTGTACAAAGTTGAATGTGCTGACAACAAAATCACACTTAAATAATGAAGTGCAGTTTTTAAGATGTTATGTGTTGCTGGGCCTGATTCTTAATTATCCACCTTTTATGAAGTGTAGTTCATTATTGTTTTTAGTAAAGTGTGGCTATTCTAATTGTCTAGTCATCATTTTATGTCTCTCAGGTTTTCTGGGACAATGTGCATTTTGATTTGAAGATGAAAGTACAGCAAGAACAGGAAATTTACAACTATGAACCACTAAAGAATGTACAATGCACCAAAAAATAACTTTGCCTCTTAATTACTGCTAGAAAAAGCTTTGTTGTTGTCATTGAAATCCATGCCTATAAAATCCAATCAGATGATGAACTGCCAGTTGAAGCTAACTTGTAAATTAACAATTTTTGTAAAATAGCTGCTCACCTCTATAGATTAAACCAGCCAGAGTAGCGTAATCTGCAAAAGTACAATGCAGCTGACTATGGACTGGCAGTGTTGAGGAAGAGGGTGTTTAAATTGGGCTGACTTAATATGACAAGCTGTTCCTTTTTTGGGGGGGCAACATTCAACTATTGTTATTTTGTATTTTTCTTTGAAGATGAAACAAGGACTCCTTTCCTCAAAGGTCATAGAGAGAGTTCTAGTCGAAGGCGGTGAGAAAATGAATTTCAGTAAGTAATGGAAGAAAATGCACAGACAAATACAGAGAAAAAAATAGAAAAAATAAATGTAAAAATTTAAGGGCATCTCAAGTGCCATGAACAGCTTGCAGAAAGTAGGGATTTAGGGCCACTGCAATAACCCTGGATAACCAGTGGTGCAGTCTGTGACCCCACCCTGGTCACATCTGTGAACAACCTGTTTAATACAATACAGTCTCCCTGTTATACTTCTGTGCTTGGCATCAAACATGCAGCATGCTAAAATCTAGTTTGTGATGCTGGCAATGCTAGAGAACAGCTAGTGTAAGCTATGCCTAGGTTATAAAGGTTGGGTTAGCTTTTTACTGCATTAACTATTAACATATCTCAGCCACCACCCTACTGGAAGTGTTCTCAACAGATGAGAGATTTGCCCACAAGTGTACCTGTATAGAAAGAAAAATACTACCCCAATGGTCTAATAGAAATATATTTTTCATAGCTTGTTGTCAAAATTAATGAAGTTTAGACAATATTTAAAGAAATCTACTTCATTAATTTGGATTTCAGGACATCTAAGAAATCGGCACTCGGGTTTTACTGAATATGGACCTGCTGAACAGATAATAAGAAGCTAGCTGTCATGGTTTTGGGGAATGTTCTACCCTTTGGAGACCTCTGCTGCTCGCTGTTTATCATTTTCTGGCACTATATTAACTCCTTATATAGCACAGCAAAAGCCTAGTAACCCCCTGGGATACCATAACAGCCTAGCAAAACCTTAGCAACCAACTGAAATATTATAGCAATGGCCTATCAACACCTTAGCAACCACTTGGGATACTACAGCTACAGCCTAGCAACATCTAATAAACCTCCTGGGATAAAACTGGCCTAACAACACTTTTGCTACTGTTTGGGATTTCATACACTCTAAAGGACTGATGTAAATTTACGGAGGAGATTATGTTGCATTGCTGTGTATTCTGGGAGACCCAGCTCCTTGTGAAAAAAAAATAAAAAATGCTGGATTTTATATTAATGAGCATTATCTGCAAAGCATGTTGGGCAAGTGGCTGGAACTTTGTCTTGAGCAGCTGGTCACTAAATATTGTGGTGATTAGGGTGGAGCTTCCCAGTGTTCTTTTTTGTTTTTGTTAGCTTTTGTTAATTACCTTTAAAATTTCTTCCACAGTTCATTTTACTTTAGTTTGTTTTGTTTTGTTTTGTTTTGTTTTAACATGTTTGAATGTATTTAATATACACCTATCCAGCATAACATCCTTGTTTCTAACATACATTTTATCTGCTACACTTACTGTATAGCTGCACTTTGTAGTTCTACAATTACAGACTATAGTCCATCTGTTTCTCTGCATACTTTGTTAGCCCCTTTTACCCTGTTCTTCAGTGGTTAGGGCCCCCATGGACCCTCACAGAGCAGGTATTATTATCAGTGAAATAACTGCTGTAATGGGATGTTCAGTTCATGGTATACATGATGAACAGTTGTACACGCATACATCAATAGTTTCTTGTTTGTTAAACATGCATGAACGTTCAAGCATTTGCTTGCTGAATAGATTTGCCCTGTTCTTCTATATCTTTACATGAGGTACTACACAATGTGGTAAAAATGAGTATGTAGCGGACCGAAAAATAAAAGGGTTTATTAGTTTCAGTAAAACAGGGACCCTTACATGTTTTATTATTTCTTTATTTGACTTGATTTAATTACATTTTGTTTATTATGAACATTAGTACACTGTTGTTTATTTTGGTGACAGAGCTGAGAATGTAAAATCATTTACTCTTTTATGACAAAGAAGTTATATTTATTTCATCCAGTAGAGGGAGCTCTTGGGTTGAACCCACAGGAAAACGAGCTGTGTGGGTAAAGTTTAAGTGACCCTTATTAGTCCCATCCATCCATCCATCATCGTTGACCGCTAGTCCAAACAGGGTCGCGGTAGCAGTTGGGAGAGCAGAGAATCCCAGATGACCCTGTCCCCCGCAACTTCCTCCAGCTCATTCCCGGGGACCCCAAGCCGCTCCCAGGCCAACTTGGAGACATAATCCCTCCAGCGGGTCCTAGGATGACCCCAGGGTCTTGTCCCGGTAGGCCGTGCCTGGAACACCCCACCGGGAGGCGTCCAGGAGGCATCCGGATCAGATGCCCGAACCACCTCAGCTGGCTCCTCTCAATGCGGAGGAGTAGCGGCTCTACTCTGAGCTCCTCCCGGGTGACCGAGCTCCTCACCCTATCATATAGAGTGTAGCCCGCCACCCGACGAAGAAAGCTCATTTCCGCTGCTTGTATTCGCGATCTCGTTCTTTCGGTCATTACCCACAACTCATGACCATAGGTGAGGGTTGGGATGTGGACCGACCGGTAAACAGAGAGCTTCGCCTTTTGGCTCAACTCCCTCTTCACCACTACAGTCCGGTACAGTGACCGCATTACTGCCGCCTGGCCCAGCCTGCGGCCGATCTTTTTAGTCCCACAACAGGGAAATTTCCACATTTAACCCATCTGTGAAGTGAAATACCACATACACTCTAGTGAGCACACACACTAGGGGGCAGTGAGCACACTTGCCCAGAGCGTTTGTTTCAAGTATTGCAACAATACCAGAAAAGGATGCTTATTATTAAGAATGCATCCTTTTTTGGAGATTTCATGTCAGTTTCTATTCACTCTACTGAACACCTGCGGCCATGTTTTCACCCAAATTGGCATGATCATTTCAGAGGAAATGACTATTTCTAACACTGCAATTAGCATTGCAACTGGAACTGTTCAGAGTTCACATGTGAGCACTGATGATACACTTTTTTCTAATTCACATTTCTGTTTTTTTTTCTGTTTAACCACATTGTATTAATCAACTGCCTGTAAACCTGCTTTTGTTTATACAGGTGGCTCCCATGTATTCAATTCGGAAGAGATTGATCTTGAAGACTGGTATGACATGCTTGTTAAAATCTTGAGTGACCTGACTGAACAACAGCTTGAAAAAATGAAGTACATCAGGAGCAACAGAGGGCAATGCAGAATTCCTAAAGGCCATGTAAGGGACCGAAGTCCAAACAACCTGGCATGGCTCATGGTTGAACACTGGGGTGAAGAGCAGTGTATCATTAACACAATAAATGTTCTGAAAGACATCCCACGGAATGACAAGAACACGGTTGACCTCATTACGCCATTCTTACAGAAGATTGAAGAAGCGTGGTAATACAAGGCTATATATCAGTTATACAACTCCACTGGCATAAGTTATGAAGACATGTTAAAAGTAAAAGTACTAATATGGTGTTATACATTTGTTCAGGTGTACAGGTAGTCAGTGGAGTGATGCAAGAAATTGTCTAATATGATCTTGTTTTCTAATATGTGTTATACTATATTTCCAAAAGTATTCACTCACCCATCCAAATCATTGAATTCAGGTGTTCCAATCCCTTCCATGGCCACAGATGTATAAAACCAAGCACCTAGGCCTGCAGACTGCTTCTGCAAACGTTAGTAAAAGAACGGGTCGCTCTCAGGAGCTCAGTGAATTCCAGCATGATAGCGTGATAGGATGCCACCTGTAACAAGTCCAGTCGTGAAATTTCCTTTGGGGTTGATTTTCAGGAGTTGGGCTCGGCCCCTTAGTTCCAGTGAACTCTTAATGCTTCAGCAGACCAAGAGATTTTGGACAATTTCATGCTCCCAAATTTGTGGGAACAGTTTTGGGGATGGCCCCTTCCTGTTCCAACATGACTGCTCACTCAGTGTCATGTGTAACTCACAAACTGCCTACCAGAGGTCATCATCTCCTGAATTCTAATTGTCACTAATTGTCACATACACACACGCACATGCTTGCAATACCAAACATGCACACGAACATACATATTCCAATCTAAGCTTCTTTACTTCATTATTCCTTTTATATATACACACACACCTATATTGTTGTAAGTGTACACTTATAAACCTATTTCAGTGAACTGTCAGCTCATCCTTTTCCTTTCAAGGATAGTCATCCTCTCCCCTTAATCAGTGGTTCTGGATACAGCCCCACTGTTGGTTGAATATTTTAGGTGCTGGTAAAGAGGCTTCACAAAATATGAGCTGTTTTTGTCAAATAGAAATATATATATATATATATTTGGTCAATTTGCATATTGAACTTTGTAAGTCTTTCAATGTAAAAAGGTTCATTTAAAGATTCCTAAACTTTTTCATTCTAAGACCCACATGTGAGGAATTTCATTTTATGGAATACAAAAAGTCACAAACCTGTCAAAAAAAATCTTGGGTTCTTATGTTTCCAGTGCAGTTTTACACAACATACAGTTCTTTTAACCAACAAGTGCAACAGCTTACCATGATAGTTTGCACAGGCTTACATTATTACATACTAGTGAGATTGTGAAATAGATTTTTTTGTAACAATAAAATAAAGATGTTGCATTTAGACATAGTCCATTCACCTCTTTAGTATAAATGGATTATTGTATTTCAATATTTAATATTTGTTTAAATGCATTCTGATCCATGTCAGATTAATTATCTATGTTCTCTGATCACTGCTGCTGTGTAACCATCCAACTGTCCAACAGTTGTAAGGCAATTGGATACAAACTACAAAGAGAGAAATCGACTTGTTCATCCAAATAGCCATTTTTGATACATTTTCTGGCTGTTGCTACTCAAAATGTTTATGATAAATAGACATTTTGGGGCCATTAAAAAACCTCCTTTGGGAGGACCATACCCCCAGTCCCCCCTAGGACAGGCTTCACATCTATAATCCTCTAGTGGTGTCCCCATTTGTGTCGCATGTCATATTATCATATTATCATAAATATTTTAACGATCATCTCCTGGCATACTGTCTCCAGTGATGCCACCTTTCCACCATCTTTTACTATTAGGTTAGAGTTGTTTTTCCTATTCTTATCCTCGTTCCTATTCAGGTCATCATATCCCCCTTGCTGGTGACCTTTGTGTGTGTTGATGAAATTTATTAAAACAAAACTTTTTTATCCTCTCCTTGGATCACCACCTTATCGTGGTGGAGGGGTTTGCGTGCCTGAATGATGTTAGGAGCTATGTTGTCTGGAGCAAAAGCTCCTGGTAGGGTCTCCCATGGCAAACTGGTCCTAGGTGACAGGTCAGACAAAGTGTGATCCATAATAACCCCTATGAAGACACAAAAACGGGACTTGTGTACCTTGCCCAGAACAGGGTTACCGGGGCCCCACCCTGGAGCCAGGCCTGGGGGAGGGGCTCGCCAGCGAGCGTCTGGGGGCCCGGGTGTTTACTCATGGTGCCCGGCCGGGCCCAGCCCGAAGGAGTTACATGAGTCCCCCCTCCCATCGACCCACCACCAATGGGAGGGGCAGTAGTAGGGGTTCGGTGCGTTGTGGATCGGCAGTGTCCGAAGGCATGGGCCTTGGCGTTCTGATCCTCGGTTGCTGAAACTGGCTTTTGGAACTTGGAACGTTACCTCACTGGCGGGGAAGGAGCCTGAGTTGGTGCGTGAGGTTGAGAGATACCGCCTAGATATAGTCGGGCTCACCTCAACACACAGCTTGGGCTCTGGGTCCAATCTCCTTGAGAGGGGCTGGACTTTATTCTTTTCTGGAGTTGCCCATGGTGAGAGGCGGCGGGCAGGTGTGGGCTTTCTCATAGCCCCTCGACTCGGTGCCTGTATGTTGGGGTTTTCTCTGGTGGACGAGAGGGTAGCTTCCCTACGCCTTCGGGTTGGGGAACGGGTCCTGACTGTTGACTGTGCTTATGCACCGAACAGCAGTTCAGAGTACCCAGCCTTCTTAGAGTCCTTGGGAAGGGTGCTTGAAAGTGCTCCTCCTGGAGACTCTATTGTCCTACTGGGGAACTTCAACGCTCACGTGGGCAATGACAGTGAGACCTGGAGGGGTGTGATTGGGAGGAATGGCCTCTCTGATCTGAACCCGAGTGGTGTTCAGTTTTTGGACTTCTGCGCAAACCACAGTTTGTCCATCACGAACACCATGTTTGAACACAAGGATGTCCATAAGTGCACATGGCACCAGGACACCCTAGGCCGCAGTTCAATGATTGACTTTGTAGTCGTGTCATCGGACTTGCGGCCATGTGTTTTGGACACTCGGGTAAAGAGAGGAGCTGAGCTGTCAACTGATCACCACCTGGTGGTAAGTTGGATCAGGTGGTGGGGGAAGATGCCGGTCAGACCAGGCAAGCCCAAACGTATAGTGAGGGTTTGCTGGGAACGTCTAGCAGAAGAAACTGTCAGATTGATCTTCAACTCACACCTCCGTCAGAACTTTGACCAGATATCGGGGGAGGTGGGGGACATTGACTCAGAATGGGCCATGTTCCGTTCCTCCATTGCTGAAGCGGCTGACTGTAGCTGTGGCCGTAAGGTAGTTGGTGCCTGTCGGGGCGGTAATCCTCGAACCCGGTGGTGGACACCCCAGGTGAGAGATGCCATCAAGCTGAAGAAGGAGTCCTACCGGGCATGGTTGGCCTGTGGGACACCAGAGGCAGCTGGCAGGTATCGACAGGCCAAGTGATCTGCGGCTTCAGTTGTCGCCAAGGCAAAAACCTGTGTATGGGAGGAGTTTGGTGAGGCCTTGGAAAGTGACTTTAAGTCGGCTCCGAAAAGATTCTGGCAAACTGTCAGGCGACTCAGAAGGGGAAAGCAGTGTGCCACTAGCACTGTATATAGTGGAGATGGTGTGCTGCTGACTTCGACTGAAGACGTCATTGGGCGGTGGAAGGAATACTTTGAGGACCTTCTCAATCCCACCGACACGTTCTCCAGTGAGGAGGCTGAGTCTGGGGACATGGGAATAGGCTTGTCCATTACTGAGGCCGAAGTTGCTAAGGTAGTTAAGAAGCTCCTTGGTGGCAAGGCTCCAGGGGTGGATGAGATCCGCCCTGAGTTCCTCAAGGCTCTGGATGTTGTGGGGCTGTCTTGGCTGACACGCCTTTTCAACATTGCGTGGACATCGGGGGCGGTGCCACTGGATTGGCAGACTGGGGTGGTGGTGCCTCTTTTTAAAAAGGGCCCGGAGGGTGTGTTCCAACTACAGGGGAATCACACTCCTCAGCCTCCCTGGCAAGGTCTATGCAGGGGTACTGGAGAAGAGAGTCGAACCTCGGATCCAGGAGGAACAGTGCGGGTTCCGCCCTGGTCGTGGAACACTGGACCAACTCTTCACCCTCTCCAGGATTCTGGAGGGTTCATGGGAGTTTGCCCAACCAGTCCACATGTGCTTTGTGGATCTGGAGAAGGCATTCTACTGTGTTCCCCGGGGTATTCTGTGGGAGGTGCTTCGGGAGTACGGGGTACATGGCTCTTTACTACTAGCCATTCAGGCCCTGTACAAACAAAGCAGGAGTTTGGTTCGCATGGCCGGCAGTAAGTCAGACTCGTTCCCAGTGAGAGTTGGACTCCGTCAGGGCTGCCCTTTGTCACCGATTCTATTCATAATTTTTATGGATAGAATTTCTAGGCGCAGTCAAGGGATGGAGGGTGTCCGGTTTGGTGACCTCAGGGTCACATCGCTGCTGTTTGCAGATGATGTGGTCCTATTGGGGACATCAGGCCGCGAACTTCAGCTTTCGCTGGATCGGTTTGCAGCCGAGTGTGAAGCGGCTGGGATGAGAATCAGTACCTCTAAATCCGAGACCATGGTTCTCAGGCGGAAAAGGGTGGAGAGCCCTCTCTGGGTCGGGGATAGGCTTTTGCCTCTAGTGGAGGAGTTCAAGTATCTCGGGGTCTTGTTCACGAGTGATGGTACAAGGGAGCGGGAGATTGACAGGCGGATTGGTGCTGGGTCAGCAGTGATGCGGGCTCTTTACCGGTCTGTTGTGGTAAAGAAAGAGCTGAGCCATAAGGCAAGGCTCTCGATTTACCGGTCGATCTACGTTCCCACACTCACCTATGGTCATGAGCTTTGGGTAATGACCGAAAGAATAAGATCGCGAATACAAGCGGCCGAAATGAGTTTCCTCCGCAGGGTGTCTGGACTCTCCCTTAGAGATAGGGTGAGAAGTTCAGTCATCCGGGAGGGACTCGGAGTAGAGCCGCTGCTTCTTCACGTCGAGAGGAGCCAGCTGAGGTGGTTCGGGCATCTGGTTAGGATGCCTCCTGGACGCCTCCCTCGGGAGGTGTCACAGGCGAGTCCACCTGGTAGGAGACCCCGGGGAAGACCCAGGACACGCTGGCGCGACTATATCGCCCAGCTGGCCTGGGAGCGCCTCGGAATCCCCCTTGGAGAGCTGGTGGAAGTGGCTGGGGAAAGGGAGGTTTGGGCTTCATTGCTTAGGATGCTGCCCCCGCGACCCGAAGCCCGGAGAAGCGGAAGATAATGGATGGATGGATGGAACTTTTTTATATTCTGTCCTTATATTTCTCATTTTATTGTTAAGAATGAAAATAAAAATAAAAAAGCTGAGAATTCATTATTTAATTGCATGTTTTGCAAGAACTGTGTGTTTATTTCAATTTAGTTCCTCAAAAAAAAAAGAACCCCCCCCCATTTTATGATTTCAAAACAGATATTGGATAAAAGGAGGATACAAGAATTCTGCCTCTTATCATTGTGAATTTTGCAGTTTTGCTCATGCCCCTGTTTATCAGAAAAGTGATTTAAACAAAGAGTTTAAACTAATTTACTTAATCTCAAATTTACAGTTAACCTTAATATTGATAGGTCTGAACTGAATTTTTGAACTTTATATTTCAGATTTATTACTGAATGGCAGCCATTTGGGACCTTAAAGAGACATCTCTTGGAACCAAGCTAAATATCAGTACTTTTCAAAATGTATGCAGCCCCTTAACTGCCAAGGACAGTTGTATGTCATGTGAAGCTGAGCTGCCACCGTAGATGTGAGACGGAATTTCCTTTCTGTTTAGTTTAGTTTACGTATTGTTTGATGGGTTCAAAACAGTTTTAGGCATGTGTGATAGTGATATGACCAAATTCTGGAATTAACAGTTTAAATGTAACAGCAATTAAATGTTCCTGCAAGGTAAAAAAATGTGGCAAGATACATTATAACCTAAATCAATTAAGGAAAGTGGTGTGTATGTTTTTCCTAAGCTTACAAAAATCAGAACTTCATATACAAATCATCCCTGCTAGTTTTGCTGTGCAAAAGCAGGGGAAAATATGCACAAATATCTGGTCTTGGATTTATGAACATTAAACACATTAAACACACAATGATCTGCACTTTCAGGTAATAGGTGTTTTTCATGCATGGAGGAGGGGTCAAGTTCCAGGGATGATTATGTGTAAACTTATTTCCAGGTTCCGCGCTGCTCCACTACGACTATGGCTGTGTTTTATTTATCATCTTTGGCTGAACTCCTGTGCTTTAGGCAGGACGATTTGGTCAGAACTGGCTACGCACAGCCATCTCTAGCATTTACAGAGAACTGTCTGAAAAAGAGAAAATATCCAGTGAGCGGCAGTTGTGTGGACAAAAATGCCTTGTTGTTGTGAGAGGTCAGAGGAGAATGGGCAGACTGGTTCGAGATGATAGAAAGGCAACAGTAACTTAAATAACTCTACACATCACACACTGTTCTGAAGACATTTAGAAAGCAATGATTTAGTAACATTTTGTCAAAATAAAGTGCAAGTGTTGCTGTGCCTGTTTCTTAATTATCACCCTTTTATGTGATCACCATACTTTCATATCATTGCCAAAATATCTGGTTGGGAGGAAAAGTGTAGTTAATTACTATTTTTAAGTTGTGTAGTTATCATTTTAAGTCCCCTTTAATGTCTCCCAGATTTTCTGGGACAACATGTATTTTGCAGCCCAGTGAAGAAGAATTGCCAGTTGACCGTACATAACTGGTCTTTATATCATAGCTGTTCCTTATTACTTGATCATTTCTGGTGCCACTAGAGAACAGGCTGAGAAGGTTTAGCAGAACACTAGTCCAATAATAAAACACAGACTGCAGTAAATTAAACTAAAAAGTTGAAATGAAATGACTATCAGCAGAAGTAATTTGTCCAGGTCAATTACAAACATCAGCACACAAGCCTTCATGCGCCCTTCAAGCAAATTAGCCATTTTTATTTATTTATATTTTTCTATCAAGTTAGGATGTCATATCGTCTGTTTACGCTTCAGTCTATAAGTCACTCAAAGCATTATGAGGAGCAGTCAGTTATGTTTATGTCCTGTGTCATATTGGGTGCAAGACTGTACTGTACTTACTGTAAAGCCAGGTATTTTGAAAGGAGGGAGTGGGGTTGGCACCTTAATAAATTAAGACCTTGACTGTTTTTGTGTACTCATATGAGATGGCACATGAGATGGCTTACAGTATGTAATTAATCACATCCAAAACCAGCGAGTGTAGCGTCATCTGCAAAAGAGCAATGCAGGTGACTATGGGCTGGCAGTGCTGAGAAAGAGAGTGTTTAAAAAAAAAGGGGGTCACTTAATGTTTCTTTTTGTGTTGAGGGGGCAACATTCATTTATTCAGTTTTTTATTTTGCTTTGAAGATAAAATAAGGACTCCTTTCCTCAAAGGTCATAGAGTTTTCGGCTCTAGAGTCAGTTAACATTAATCTGTTTAGGTTCTATGTTCTAATGCTCCAAGAGTTTTCTGTTCTGTATGTTCATATTTTATAATGTCGTAACAAAGACATAACCCAGGATACAGTGTTGCACAATAGGGTAAGAGAGTTAACACATTTATTATACCTGTACAGCTTCCAAAGAAGAGTAACGTGTGGAGACACGTTAGCATGCCTAGAATACCAAATGAAATTGCAGTTTCCAGATGGCTTTCAAGCGCAGTGGATTGTCTTTCTGTAGGTTGTGCAACGACAACTTAAAATATGGGATCTAATGAATGTGAGTGTGCCTGTTTTTTGTTTTGTATTTTTGGTCTTCTGTCAAAAAATGTAAATTACTGCAACATATTTTTCTTTGTCAATCCACAGCCAAACCAGATGATGAACATTTATTAGGGGATACACATAATGGTAATAGGTTTATGTATCTCAAGAAAGAAATAGCTTTGTTGTTTGACAGCTTCATTTCACACAGTAATACCATCACTTGGTAGTTTATTTAGGCTTTTGATTAATAATAAGCTTCTTTTCTTCTATTTAGAAATAACAGTGCTCTTTGACAAGATCAAAATTGTGCTCATTGGATGTCAGAACGATGGGAAAAATAAGATTGGAAATGCCATTCTCGGGAAGAACGCCTTCACATACCGCAACACACGTAAAGAACACTACTTGAAGGATGACAACACAATATTTGGAAGACGCATTACGTTAATCCGTGTCCCTGGTTGGTCTCAAGACTTGAGCTCTGATGATATTAAGCAATTTAAAATCCAGCAAGTGATTAAAGACAGTGTGAAGTCGTTTAAAGATGGACCTCATGCTATTCTACTGGTTGTGAAAAGAAACACGACACTTACAGTGAGAACAAGAGAGACACTGGAAAAACTTTTGGGTTCCAATGTTTCTGAGCATATGCTAGTTTTTTCTATAGATGGAGCAAAGATTTCATTTGCTACCATGATTGACCACTGTGCAGAGAGGAGACAAACAACAATTGACAGATGCAAAAAAAGATATCACCTCTTTAGGAGATGCATGTGTGGAAAGCAAAACATGGAGTTAATTGAAATAATTGAGGACTTCATTATGAAGAAGAAAGCCATTCATTTTTATTCCATTGGGAAGGAACAACCAAAGCCTGAACGGCAGGTTCAGCAGCTGGCTACTCTGGTGAATAGACTGAAACAGAGAATTTCAGATCTGAGTGAGTACATCTCAAAATTACAATCACGCAACCAGACAGAGACTTCTAAACTGCGAAGAACAATAGAGTTAAAGAATGAAGAAATAAGGAATCTACAAGCTGTGCTGAGACAAAAGGAGGAAGCACTGAGAGAAATGAAGGAGGAGACAGAAAGACTAAGGTCAAACCAAAGAACCACAGAGATGTCTGCCCTGCATGGAAGGATAACAAAGCTTGAGAATGAAGGAAGAGAAAGAGAAAAGGAGCTTCAGAAAATGTTGGAAGAAAATGAACAGAAAAAGGCAGAGATAAGAACATTGAAAGAAGAAAATCAAGAATTAAAGGACATTTTGTGTGTGCAAGAAAGAAAAAGGAGCCAAATCCACAGGAGGATGTCAAACGGAACCGAGTCATTGGAATTATGTGTGCTGCCCCCAACAGGTAACTTGCTATTAATCTTGCTAATATATTTTTTTTTTGTAACAACACTCATTCTGTGTGTGTACCACTCTGAGTGAATAGACGTGCATTAGTAACTCTGACAGCAACAAAAATCCAAGACTTAACAATATTTAGGGAAGATGTCCAAATAAATCTTCTGGATAACTTTCATTAGAACATCTGCTAATACCAGCGCTTCACTCTGTACATCACAGATTCCTCTATAAACAGAAGTATACATTGGTGATCTTTCACTTTTATGAAAGAAAGCCTAAAGACTGGGCATTAATGTATTGTATATTGTTGTTGTCCAATGAAAACCAAATATGTGTAAAATATTTACTTTATAAGAGAAGGGAAAAATACTCTTACCTTTCAATGTTAGTCAATGCAAAGAGATTTTGTTCCAAGTGATTTTAAAGCATTTCTATTGGTCTGTTCATCTTTAAATTTTTACACAATGTAAAGGACAGCTGGTGCGTTGAAATGATGTAGAAAGCTAAAAATCAACAAAAATGGAGATACATTTTTCACTGGACAGTGACGAAATGTAAAGACTGTATTTGATGCTGTTGCTTTGCATTTGCATTGCTTTTTCTCACTTGCAAAAATTCTTTGCTATTTTATGTTGAGAAATTTTATTTTTTAATTGTTGCACTATTTAATTGTAAGGTATTGCAGAGAGATTCAGCCTCTCAAATCAAAGTCAAAATGGTCAAATATAAAAAAAAACATTTCTAATTTCAACATATGTTATCTCTGAAGCATTTTTAGTAAAGATAGGATTTCAGTTATTTGCATATTGTTGCATTTTGTTTTACATTTGAAAATAATGGGATATTACTGAAAATAATGGGATACTTTATTCATTTAATTAATTAATTTGTTCTGACAGCGACCATGTGAAACACACATTAGCCTATTTCTATGGTCTCATGTTCTTATGTTCACCTGAGAGATCAGGAACTTAAACAATGATTCATGACTTCCTGTTTTACTGGATATGTGTTGATGCAGAGGCCAAATAAACTTTCTCATTGGCATAGGCAAGATTAGCCATAGTCTAATGACCACAGAATGAGGCTTCTGACATGGCCTGACTGGAGAGCCCAAAAGAGAGGACATGGGACCCTAGAGGACCTGGAAGAGACTGATCTCAGAGTCCTAGCTGTATTCTCCATTTTTGGCATTTTTAGTTTATTGAGGATCTGATAGCATTCAGAGAAGCTGCATGGAAGTCAATTATGGTTGAGTTTTAGAATTTCTAGCTTTACGATAGTGAGCAATGTTGCACAAAAGCTCAGATAAAATAATTGTTATTGTTGATAATTTGGTATATAAATACAAGGAGGGCTATCCATCCAGATAATGTCAGTGCCTTCATTTTAAAATCCTTAGTAAAGAAACTGGCCCTACATAACAGTCTCACACAAAGTAATATGGATATCAGCTGCTTCCTTAAATACAGCAGATTGATGTTTAAAAAATGGTGCATTCTGAAAGAAACAGATCCAGCTTCCTGATAAAGAGGATTTTAACTCATGGTTCAGATGGCTGAGAAAAAAATCACAGCATATTTTGGATGTGATCCTTATGTTATGAAGAGGAGCAATTTTTCCATTTGAATTGAAAGACTTGCCTGCTACGGAGGCAATAGATACAAGCAGATACCTTGTCCCCTAGACACCCTCATATTCAAGAAAATCAATGTAAGCATACAACAATATGGAGCCATACAACTTAACAAGACTGTCTATTGGCTTCCTATTCTAATTTTCCTGTTCTGTCTTAAATGGTGCATCTGTTGTTATTATAATGCGTGATGCCAGACTACAACTGCAGCAACATTGAAGGTGGAATGGAAAAATTCAAACAAGCTGGCATGGCAGGTAAGATATTTATGTTCACCTGTGTTTTGTGTAACTGTTAACCCCAATTTAAGTGTTAGTGGTGTTGCCTGTAGTTGTTTTAGGTCTATCACCAGCATATAGTGTATATATATCAGATATAATAATATATTTCACTTGTCTTGCACTTGACTCAATTACTTGAATCTTTATTCAGCAGTTGTGTCCTGTACTTTAGTCTTTACGCCTCTTTTTTGTGTTAGTTTTTTTTTTCTCCTGGAGGGTGATGCCTTAGTGTATGAATTTGTCATCTTTATGTTTCAAGTGTTTCCATATATTGCACCACTTAGATTTCCAATTATTCTAAGACTGACTGTTTGTGTGAAGCACAGTATCAGCCACTTATGTCTCCACCTAACATCTGCGATTCACTCATCTTACAAAGTTACCAAATAATACACGATTTATTTCAAACTTTTTTCAGACTTCATGTCTTGTCTGAATAGAATACAATACTTTAAAAAGACAAGCAATCCAAAAATAACAAAGAAATCAGGTTAAAGTATTACAGTAATCCTGAGGACTAGGTTACAGGACATATTTTTAGTAATCAGTAATCTTTACTGGAATACATTTTTAAAATTAGCCTCCCATTCAGACAACTGTGTAGTGCTGTTTAAGGTGTATATGGCAGTGCAATGAGTGTTTACAATTCAAGTTTATTAGTACAATAATGTGCTGTTAATAATAATCATCATCATCACCATCGTCATCATCATCATCATCATCATCATTGTTATTGCTATTATTATTTTTTTAAATTGGAAACTGGCCCTGGTGTAATAATCTTGGAGATTTCTAGACACACTCCAATATGACGCCACTTGAAGACACCATTTCTCATGATATGCTGCCACAAGAGGAAAACTATGATCAGGTGGTGCCTATATTAGTCATGCTGAAGTCTCCAGATTTTAGTCATATTACGTTGTTGCATCCATTTTAATGCTGAATGATAACCATGTCATTTTGTGCTGTTTCTCACTTAGGAGCAGAGTTTGTGGACTCAAACCGCAAAGAACTCATTAAAAGAGTTGTGTCAGTGGATCCCATTCTTGATGAATTACATCAGTTTATTGGCAATGATAAGTATTCACAAATCCGACTCGCTAAAACGAACCCGGACAAAATGAGGGAGCTCTACACAATCTTAGATGGAGCAGGACAGATGCTGAAGGCAGAGTTTTACAAGAGTATTTTAAAACATGAGAAGCATCTTCTTGAAGATTTGTGTTATAGAGGAAACCCTCAGCCTACTTCTGCTCCATAATTGTTAGGACTATTTCTAGACCGTTTAAAAACAGGGTAGGCCTAAGTTGTGATATTGGGAGTGATTTTTATTCATGAAAATACTATTATATGACTAAAGTAATGCTCTTTACCAGCGTGTTTTTGTTGTTTCTTCCCTCTATAAGGTACTGCTCCCTTGTGGACAAGTAAAGTTATATTTCAATGTGTAGTAAAAATGTACTCAGGTTAGTCCAGTAGATTATCACATTTCACTTATTATTATTGTTGTTGTGCAAACCTGCTATCATTAGTCATTATCCTTGTTGTTGTTTTTGTTTATTCATTCTTTTTTTTTTTTTAACTTAGTTTAACTTAGTGTTTGTAGAGTAGATCTTAGGAGTAGAGCTAATTAAACTGTACATCATGGGTAGCCAAACTGTTTTCTATGTTTGTCAAAGTGCACTGGATAAATGTATATATTTCAATGTTCAGCTTAAAAATACAAAAAAAATACAGCTTATGTCAAATAAAGAGCCTGAATAATATGATATGACTTTCATTGTCATTTGTCTCAGTAGTCGGATGCCTAAGAATTTTGCACAGTACTGTGTATGTATATACACACACATGCAGACACACACACACATATATAATAGGTAACCATTACTTACATTGTGTCTGAAATGCTGTTATTAAAATATACCCTTAATATTTCAATTCCATTATTTATTTTCGTTTAGCTTTGTACTACATTTGAACATTCATATGTGTTGAGTTTTCATTTTCTCTCTATGTCTGCATGGGTTTTTTTGTGATGGACTGAAATCATGGCCTGCAAGACCCTTGAGACTGGCATCAAAGAACTTCTGTGGCCCAGGTTGATAGCAAATGCTTACTGGAAAGATGTGTGTATATGTGATATATGTGATACATACAATATAAGCATAATAGTGAATCAGCTTATAAAATAGTAAGACTAATTGTGTAAATTAAAATGGGTTTGTGAACTGCAATATTTTAACAATGAACTACTTCAAAGTTTTCACCACTAGTCTGTGCGATTCCTCACTTTTCCCGACAGGGAGATCCGAGCCCTTACATGGATCTCCCTATCTACAACATTGGATACTAAGAAGGATATAATTTAACATTAAGTAAGGTAGCTAACTAAAACACTATGAACCAGTTAATGATTTACCTTCATAATCAAAAATAAACTGCTCAAAAAACAATATCCCTTACTGAGTTTGGCACATTTGGTGCTCAAAGCTCTTCCACAGTTCTGACCACATCGTCCTGCCTAAAGCACAGGAGTTCAGCCAAAGATGATAAATAAAACACAGCCATAGTCGTAGTGGAGTGGCACGGAAACCGGAAATAAGTTTACTCATAATCATCCCTGGAACTTGACCCCTCCTCCATGCATGAAAAATGCTTATTAGAGAGCCTGAATAATATGATATGACTTTCATTTTCATTTGTCTCAGTAGTTCTCAAATTTCTTCAAATGTTTGGCAATATTTCAGGCAGAAACATCTCTCTTATGGAAAACAGAAGTCAACTGGGGTACAAGATTATCCAACTGTAACATGTGATTTCAAGTGGCACCGTTGTGCACTGGAATTCAGCACCTATCTATTACAAAGACAAAAAAGTGCAACAAGATCAGTAATAAGATCAGTCTCATCACCTGTCCCATCTCCTATTACCAACCTCACTAACAAAAGTCTGTATTGAGATTTTCAGTATTTGTTGTGCAGTATAAGTGGTGACCCTACTGGAAGTGTTCTCAACAGATGAGAGATTTGCCCACAAGTGTACCTGTATAGAAAGAAAAATACTACCCCAATGGTCTAATAGAAATATATTTTTCATAGCTTGTTGTCAAAATTAATGAAGTTTAGACAATATTTAAAGAAATCTACTTCATTAATTTGGATTTCAGGACATCTAAGAAATCGGCACTCGGGTTTTACTGAATATGGACCTGCTGAACAGATAATAAGAAGCTAGCTGTCATGGTTTTGGGGAATGTTCTACCCTTTGGAGACCTCTGCTGCTCGCTGTTTATCATTTTCTGGCACTATATTAACTCCTTATATAGCACAGCAAAAGCCTAGTAACCCCCTGGGATACCATAACAGCCTAGCAAAACCTTAGCAACCAACTGAAATATTATAGCAATGGCCTATCAACACCTTAGCAACCACTTGGGATACTACAGCTACAGCCTAGCAACATCTAATAAACCTCCTGGGATAAAACTGGCCTAACAACACTTTTGCTACTGTTTGGGATTTCATACACTCTAAAGGACTGATGTAAATTTACGGAGGAGATTATGTTGCATTGCTGTGTATTCTGGGAGACCCAGCTCCTTGTGAAAAAAAAAATTTTAAATGCTGGATTTTATATTAATGAGCATTATCTGCAATGCATGTTGGGCAAGTGGCTGGAACTTTGTCTTGAGCAGCTGGTCACTAAATATTGTGGTGATTAGGGTGGAGCTTCCCAGTGTTCTTTTTTGTTTTTGTTAGCTTTTGTTAGTTACCTTTAAAATTTCTTCCACAGTTCATTTTACTTTAGTTTGTTTTGTTTTGTTTTGTTTTAACATGTTTGAATGTATTTAATATACACCTATCCAGCATAACATCCTTGTTTCTAACATACATTTTATCTGCTACACTTACTGTATAGCTGCACTTTGTAGTTCTACAATTACAGACTATAGTCCATCTGTTTCTCTGCATACTTTGTTAGCCCCTTTTACCCTGTTCTTCAATGGTTAGGGCCCCCATGGACCCTCACAGAGCAGGTATTATTATCAGTGAAATAACTGCTGTAATGGGATGTTCAGTTCATGGTATACATGATGAACAGTTGTACACGCATACATCAATAGTTTCTTGTTTGTTAAACATGCATGAACGTTCAAGCATTTGCTTGCTGAATAGATTTGCCCTGTTCTTCTATATCTTTACATGAGGTACTACACAATGTGGTAAAAATGAGTATGTAGCGGACCGAAAAATAAAAGGGTTTATTAGTTTCAGTAAAACAGGGACCCTTACATGTTTTATTATTTCTTTATTTGACTTGATTTAATTACATTTTGTTTATTATGAACAGTACACTGTTGTTTATTTTGGTGACAGAGCTGAGAATGTAAAATCATTTACTCTTTTATGACAAAGAAGTTATATTTATTTCATCCAGTAGAGGGAGCTCTTGGGTTGAACCCACAGGAAAACGAGCTGTAAGGGTAAAGTTTAAGTGACCCTTATTAGTCCCATCCATCCATCATCGTTGACCGCTAGTCCAAACAGGGTCGCGGTAGCAGTTGGGAGAGCAGAGAATCCCAGATGACCCTGTCCCTTCCTCCAGCTCATTCCCGGGGACCCCAAGCCGCTCCCAGGCCAACTTGGAGACATAATCCCTCCAGCGGGTCCTAGGGCGACCCCGGGGTCTTGCCCCGGTAGGCCGTGCCTGGAACACCCCCACCGGGAGGCGTCCAGGGGGCATCCGGATCAGATGCCCGAACCACCTCAGCTGGCTCCTCTCAATGCGGAGGAGTAGCGGCTCTACTCTGAGCTCCTCCCGGGTGACCGAGCTCCTCACCCTATCATATAGAGTGTAGCCCGCCACCCGACGAAGAAAGCTCATTTCCGCTGCTTGTATTCGCGATCTCGTTCTTTCGGTCATTACCCACAACTCATGACCATAGGTGAGGGTTGGGATGTGGACCGACCGGTAAACAGAGAGCTTCGCCTTTTGGCTCAACTCCCTCTTCACCACTACAGTCCGGTACAGTGACCGCATTACTGCCGCCTGGCCCAGCCTGCGGCCGATCTTTTTAGTCCCACAACAGGGAAATTTCCACATTTAACCCATCTGTGAAGTGAAATACCACATACACTCTAGTGAGCACACACACTAGGGGGCAGTGAGCACACTTGCCCAGAGCGTTTGTTTCAAGTATTGCAACAATACCAGAAAAGGATGCTTATTATTAAGAATGCATCCTTTTTTGGAGATTTCATGTCGACAGGGAGATCCGAGCCCTTACATGGATCTCCCTATCTACAACATTGGATACTAAGAAGGATATAATTTAACATTAAGTAAGGTAGCTAACTAAAACACTATGAACCAGTTAATGATTTACCTTCATAATCAAAAATAAACTGCTCAAAAAACAATATCCCTTACTGAGTTTGGCACATTTGGTGCTCAAAGCTCTTCCACAGTTCTGACCACATCGTCCTGCCTAAAGCACAGGAGTTCAGCCAAAGCAAGCAGAACTACTCAAGCACTATAAATTAGAGCGTGGTCATTTTGGACATGGTCACCACTTAAAATGTTTCTACCCAGGTTGCCCCTTTGGTTTCAATACTTGGAATTCACTTTCATTGCACTTGTCTAGGAATTATAGTCCCTCTAAGCAGCACAGAGCAGTGGTTTCATTTCAGTGTCCTTTACATGCTTTCAATGAACTTGGGACTGAACACGGTTACTTTGTGAATTTTACGGCTTTATTTAAGAAATAATGAGACTGTTTATAGTAGTTTTAAGTCTCATAAAAGTCAACAAATACTGAAAATCTCAATACAGACTTTTGTTAGTGAGGTTGGTAATAGGAGATGGGACAGGTGATAAGTCTGATCTTATTACTGATCTTGTTGCACTTTTTTGTCTTTGTAATAGATAGGTGCTGAATTCCAGTGCACAACGGTGCCACTTGAAATCACATGTTACAGTTGGATAATCTTGTACCCCAGTTGACTTCTGTTTTCCATAAGAGAGATGTTTCTGCCTGAAATATTGCCAAACATTTGAAGAAATTTGAGAACTACTGAGACAAATGACAATGAAAGTCATATCATATTATTCAGGCTCTCTAATAAGCATTTTTCATGCATGGAGGAGGGGTCAAGTTCCAGGGATGATTATGAGTAAACTTATTTCCGGTTTCCGTGCCGCTCCACTACGACTATGGCTGTGTTTTATTTATCATCTTTGGCTGAACTCCTGTGCTTTAGGCAGGACGATGTGGTCAGAACTGTGGAAGAGCTTTGAGCACCAAATGTGCCAAACTCAGTAAGGGATATTGTTTTTTGAGCAGTTTATTTTTGATTATGAAGGTAAATCATTAACTGGTTCATAGTGTTTTAGTTAGCTACCTTACTTAATGTTAAATTATATCCTTCTTAGTATCCAATGTTGTAGATAGGGAGATCCATGTAAGGGCTCGGATCTCCCTTTCGGGAAAAGTGAGGAATCGCACAGACTAGTGGCGAAAACTTTGAAGTAGTTCATTGTTAAAATATTGCAGTTCACAAACCCATTTTAATTTACACAATTAGTCTTACTATTTTATAAGCTGATTCACTATTATGCTTATATTGTATGTATCACATATATCACATATACACACATCTTTCCAGTAAGCATTTGCTATCAACCTGGGCCACAGAAGTTCTTTGATGCCAGTCTCAAGGGTCTTGCAGGCCATGATTTCAGTCCATCACAAAAAAACCCATGCAGACATAGAGAGAAAATGAAAACTCAACACATATGAATGTTCAAATGTAGTACAAAGCTAAACGAAAATAAATAATGGAATTGAAATATTAAGGGTATATTTTAATAACAGCATTTCAGACACAATGTAAGTAATGGTTACCTATTATATATGTGTGTGTGTGTCTGCATGTGTGTGTATATACATACACAGTACTGTGCAAAATTCTTAGGCATCCAAGACACATTTTCAAATTTTAAAGTTCTTTTGCTGAGAAAAGTGTTAATATCTGAATAACAAAATTTATAGAATTTTATATACATATATATATATATAAAATAAAATACACACACACACACACAAGCCACTTTATTAGGTACACCTTGTTAGTAAAAGGTTGGACCCCCTTTTTGCCTTAATTCTTCATGGCATACTTTCAACAAGCTGTTGGAATGGCTCAGAGATTTTGTTTGGTTATTTAAGTTACTGTTGCCTTTCTATCATCTCGAACCAGTCTGCCCATTCTCCTCTGACCTCTCACAACAACAAGACATTTTTGTCCACACAACTGCCGCTCACTGGATATTTTCTCTTTTTCGGACCATTCTCTGTAAATCCTAGAGATGGTTGTGTGTGAAAATCCCAGTAGATCAGCAGTTTCTGAAATACTCAGACCAGCCCGTCTGGTACCAACAACCACGCCTGCCAACTGTGTACCTAATAAAGTGGCCGGTGAGTGAGTGAGTGTGTGTGTGTGTGTGTTATATATATATATATATATATATATATTAGTGATGGGACTTGATTAAAAATTTTAATTGAGTTAATTACAGGGTCTGTAATTAATTAATCGCAATTACAAAAATTGTTTTGCTACTAAAATTTTGAATGAATACACGTATATTCTTAACAACATGTTTATTGCTTTTTGAAATGTTTCTTTTTTATTGTTATTAAACCAACAGATGTGTTGGTGCTATTATAGTTATTCAGATTTCAAGTATTTCAGGAACCCCTGATTGTTTAACTTATTTGAAAAATAAATAAATAAATGTAAACAGCACATTAGACAATCATAGCACCATTTCTTGTACAGAACTGTAAAAATTAAAAATAAATAAAACAACTATACAATATTGCAACTCCTGAGAGTTTAACATCTGGTGTAAACAAAAATTAAAGTGCCATTTCTAAAGTAACAACAGAATTATGGCAAAACTACATATTGCATTTAAGAGCATAGAATTTAGCACAACATTCAACCTGCAATATTTTTGTACAACCAAAACATACAACACTGAGGCTACTTTTTCTCCTTGAGCCAGTTACTGAGACAAACGAGCCTGTTCACATTTTCAGAGCTAAAGGCTGCTCTTTTCTTCTGGATGATGTTCCCAGCAAGTGAGAACCAACTCTCACATGGGATAGAAGTGGCAGGACTTGCTAGGTACTTTCTAGCCAGAGTGGAGAGCTGTGGATGTGCCCCTGCATGTGCTGACCACCATTGTAGTGGGCAGTCTGTCTCACTGATTGTCTGTTCTGCTTTACAGAGGCTAAAGGCATTAGACCCTACATCAGAATTAGAGTCAGAAGAAAAGCACAAGGGGCCTTTCTTTTTTGGTGGCTCATCTGTGAGGTAGCTTTTATAGATCCATCTTGAAGGAGTTCTTCAAGCTTTTTCCACACGGCTTCTCGCTCTTCTCTTGGAAGACACTTTAAGTCCTTAAAGCGAGGGTCAAGCATTGTAGCCATTTTGAGCCAATCATAATTAAGTGCAGCTTTCTGCTCTGACTTCATGAAGTCCTTCATGAAGGCTGTCTTGAATTTCACAATGTAGGTAGAATCCTCATCAGAGACCTTCATAGTGTGGTCCAGGAATCATAGGACAGGCAAGACCGCAGAACATGAGACGTAAGTCTCTCCACCAAGAAGATCAGTCACATGTCTGCAGTGAGAAAGAAATAAAAATAAATTAGTTTATCAATTACAGTGATCAATTTAGGCAATAATTATTTAGAAAATATTTTACATTGTTCCATTTACCTGCATGGTTCAAGGATGGCTGCCAACTTCTCTAGTTTTGTCCACTCTGCTGCTGATAATAAGACCAGTTTGTGCCTGTTTGTCCAGAGTAGCCTTTACTGCCTCTTTGTTTTTGAGAAGACGACGGATCATAAACAGTGTGGAGTTCCACCTTGTGGAAACATCCTGGATTAGGGGGTCATTTTCCTGGTCAAGTGCCCTTTGTTCTTTATACAGTTCCACTGTGTTGGCTGGACTGTGTCTGAAATGACCCACAATCTTGCGGCACTTTGCTAGTACATCATTAAATCCACACCTGTCCAGGCACTCAGAGACGGATCTCTGCAAAATATGCGCAACACGCGGCATCTGCTGAAATGGGAGCCGTCTTGCTGCTGCCATCATGTTTCTGGCACAATCGGTGCCAACTGTTGTAACATTTTGCTCAGTTTTCCAGAACTCAGCTACAGAAAAAATGCTCTGCGGAGTTTAGTGCATAATGTCTGTTGACTTTCTCTACAGTGAAAGATGCTGATGGCCAAACTTTGTTAACGGCGCACACTGAGTGCGCGGTCACGCCAAGGTAGTTAGACCTGCTGGCGGAAGTCCAAAGGTCCCCGGTCAATGCAACACAATCAACTGCATTCAATACGTCGTGTTTTGGCTGCTTTTCACCATAAAGCTGCCCTGATCTTACTCGCCATGGTTTTCCTACACGGGAGTTGGTGAGCATGGTCCGATGTCGCGATCTAACACAGACTGTAGCCCCCCCATCCTCGACCCCCGAAACCGGTCTACAGTCTGTTGTGATCCATTTAGTCAGGAAGCTGCTTCATTTTTCAGACGTAGACTTACTTATTTTGGCCCTGAACCCGGTCGCCTGGTCCAGTGCGGCCGGCTGGGCCGGTTATTTACCGCTGAAATCAGCTGCGGGGGCGGCTCCGCTCACCGCAACAAGTTTAGCATTGAGATGGTATTTTAGGCTTGAGGAGCTTCGGTGATGAGCAAACTCCTTTTTGCACAACTTGCATACAACAGCAGTCTTTTCGAAAGTCCCATCAGGAGGTTTTTTAAAGCTAAATTGTCCGTCAGTGGACCAAGAGAAGCGGCTGCGTCGTCCATCGTTGTTGTTTGCGGATGTCGCTTGTGCATCAGATTTACAGGCGTGCTAAAACACGCGAATACAAAGGTTCCGGCTCCAAACTTAAAAAAGTGATTAATTCTGATAAAAGATTTAACGCGTTAAAGTCTTTGTAATTAATTAATCTAACTTAATGCGTTAAAGTCCCGGCCCTAATATATATATATATATATATATATACACACACACACACCTCCTCTATCCTGCTGCTCCACCATCCCCTCCTCCTTAGTAGAGTCTCGGAGGTGGGCCCTCACTCTGCTATACACAGACTGCTTGTGTATGTAACGGTGTACAATAGTTGTATTAATATTATGCTATGAAATTCCTGATAATTCCTGTCAACCCGCTGGTTGGTCAGCGTATATATATATATATATATATATATATATATATATATATATATATATATATATATATATATATATATATATATATATATATATATATATATATATATATATATATATATATATATATATATATATGTGACCCGAGGGCTACCTGATTCCAAATTGTGACCCGAGGGCTACCTGGTTCGATTATTATTCGGTAACCAACCCAAAGAATTACCTAAATAAGGCACGCAGAGACGTTAAGAGGCTGGTATATTAACAGGTTTATTAAGGATAGAAAATTTGACAGCTGCACACATCATAGCGATCAGACCCACTTCTAAAATCACATCACCCTAGCACAATCTG
Organism: Pygocentrus nattereri; assembly: GCF_015220715.1. Lineage (NCBI taxonomy): Eukaryota > Metazoa > Chordata > Actinopteri > Characiformes > Serrasalmidae > Pygocentrus > Pygocentrus nattereri. The sequence goes on along the minus strand of NC_051212.1, from coordinate 18,273,988 downwards.
GGCCTCGATGGGTTATTAATTACTAATGGTAAAATAACCACGCATAAAAAAAAGGAAGGAACCACAATACCAGCCTAGGTTCAACCCCCCATACTAAATTACACACTGTGATTAAATAAAATCAGTAGACAATGAAAAGAGATTACATAAATATACTTCCAGTCACCCACACTAATCAAATCAAAAATAAACCAAACGTGACACAGCAACCTTCAATATAGGTGGGACAGAAACCCGGCTTAAATGAGCTGAATATCCTCTACCTTTCAGCGTGCGGCTCCTAACCGTCCTTCCTAAATTAAAAAGGCACCAGATTAACCAGGGGTAAAATATATTAGGGGCTGCCCTGGGTCAAAAAGCCTCCCAATAATATACTAAAATATTCCTTTATTAACTATTTAAAAATGATGTAATGCAGAGGTATTAAAAAAAGGGGAAGAAGAAAAAGCAGTGGCTATTGTTGCTGACCGTACAGACCGGTTAACTGTAGCAGGTGGAATGCACAGCGCAACTTCACTTTGTAGTACTTCAGATATCCCCAGGGGCTCACACAATATCTGTCACGCCACACTGCTGATTCAGAAAGCCCCCCACTCTCCCTTTAAAATAAATAAACAAACCATCATTAAGACACTAAACTGGGACCTCCTGTGGTTATTATTAATAAAAACCACCAATACCTGACAATACTACGACAGTAATACATATCGTAACTGCCAGCATTTACAAAGCATTTAAACAGCAACCGTACCTGTGTAAATGTGGGCTTCTCGCACACACACGGCGCCAGCAGGCTCAGTCACGTTCCTATGGTCTTCCCCAAAAGTTTAACATGCACATTAGCAACATACAGCTTCACGGATCTTCCCGACGCCGAGCTCAGATTTGCCCCCACGAGATCAAACGATACTTCGTTCTCCCTGCGCGAGACTATATAGCGGGTGAAGCCGAGATCAATCAAAACACCAGTGTCAAAATAAAAGCCCCCTCTATGCTTCTACCCATCACATCCACCCCTACTTTGAAATGTCACCGTCCCGGTGACAAACAAACCACAAGGGTTACCATGGTCTAAAGAAACACTGGACTGTATTAAGACTGGGCTGAGCTGTAGCCCCTACCTCCTCATGCTGGAAGGTGACTGATCGTGGGAGGTTATACAAATTCGAATGCTGGCCGGCCGTTTTCCGGGCTGAACGTCGTACTGGCACTGATGCCACTGACGGGGATAACTCAGGCTCTGGTGGGACAAGGTTTCCTACTGGCTCTATGTTCAGGTCTAACTCTGGAACAGCCTCTTGCCTCACCATCCACTGGCCAAAAATTGAATCCTCTTCACTACTACTTTCTGTAGAATGCTCCTCCACTGATTCAACCCTACTCGAGTGTTCTCTCTGTGAAGCCACTGGGGATGTAACTTGTCCCGGGACCACTCGTAATTCAGACCGGTGCAGGTTTCTGGTAGGACCTAGACCGTCTACTTGCCTAATGGTGTAAACTCTGCCACCTCCATCCAGGCACTTCACCACTTCATACGGCGTACTATCCCAGATGTCTTGAATCTTATTCCGACCTTGAAGGTGATTCCTTCTATAGACTATAGTACCATAAGGAAGCACAGGGGCAATCCCCTTTAATGAGGTCGGTACTTGCCGCCTGGTGGCCGCTGTTAGTTGCCGCTGTGCACTTGCATAAGCAAACCGTAGGAACTCTTGCTGCTCTTGCACCCAATCTCCTACCATACCCTCCACAATTTCTTCTTCCGCAACGCCCAGCAGTGCGTCAATGGGTAGTTGAGGTTTCCTCCCAAACATCAATTCGTATGGGGTGTGGCCTGTTGACTGATGCACAGTGGTGTTATATGCAAACAATAACTGGGGTAACTGTTGTGGCCATCTTCGTTTTTTCTCCACGGGCAAGGTTCTCAGTAAATCATGCATAGTGCGGTTAAACCTTTCGCACTGCCCATTACCTTCAGGGTGGTATGGTGTTGTTCGACTTTTCTGTATCCCATACAATTTACATAATGCTTTTAGCATCTCACCTTCAAAGCACCGGCCTTGATCCGAGTGTATTCGTTGCGGCACCCCATACACATAAAACCACTTCTCGATCAGGGTACGTACCACAGTGTTGGCTTTTTGGTCAGAAGTAGGGAATGCCTGTGTGAATTTTGAAAAAACATCTGTCACCACCAGTACATTCTCTCGACCATCGCTGGCCTTCTCAAGCAAAGTGAAATCTATAGCAAGGATTTCCAGAGGTTTAGAGGCAGACAAATGCCCTGGAAAAGTTCGCACCTTTGGAAACTTAGCTTTAGCTACTACACAACGGGCACACTGCTGACACCACCGTTCGATGTCCTTCCCCATCTGGGGCCAATAGCACCTCTGCCGCACTAGGTATGCTGTTCGTTCACACCCCTGATGGCCATGGTCGTCATGAAGAGCAGTTAATACTTCGGCCTGTAATGTCTCTGGTAACAGCAACTGCAAAAACTCCTTGTACTCCCCTGGCCCATGAGTCAGGCGGTAGAGCACCCCACCTCTCTCTCTTATCCGTTTCCAGTGCTTGACCAGTCCCAGTACAGGTTTCTTTTCCATTGCTCGCTCTTCAGAAGAAGGGGGTCGGCCCCGCCCCCAATACACTAGAAAAGCTCCTATTGTTGGATCCGCTGATTGGAGGGCTACAAGATCTACTTTTCGACGTATAGGAAGGGCGTCTATAGTAGCCAAGGACCCAACACACGGAGGCCCACCAGACAAATTTGGACCAATGGGTGGAACAGAGAACCCAGGAGCAAGGTCTTCAATATAAGAAGGTGCAGGTAAGTCAGGTTGTCGGGACAAAGCATCAGCAGCTCTATTGGTGCTTCCAGGTCGATACTTAATGTCAAAATTAAAAAGAGCCAACTGTGAGGCCCAGCGCTGCTCAACTGCACCCAACTTGGCAGTCTGGAGATAGCTCAGAGGGTTATTATCGGTTAGCACTGTAAACTTGGCCCCCAATAAGTATTCTCTGAATTTCTCAGTAATGGCCCATTTCAACCCCAAAAGCTCCAATTTCATGGAACTGTAATTAGACATATTTCTCTCTGTAGGATGCAACCCCCTGCTTGCGTATGCTACTGGACGTGGTTTTCCTTCTTGTTCCTGTGACAACACAGCCCCCAGACCCGTATGACTTGCATCTACTTCCAAGATAAAAGGCTTGGCAAAATCTGCATATGCCAAAACAGGTGCAGTTACCAACTTGTCTTTGAGTAGGCGAAATGCCTCCTCACATTCGTCACTCCAATGCCCATCTAGTAGGCTCAGTCTGGGTCTCGACTTAGCTCCTTGAAGGGTGGCCACTAATTTATGAAGCGGCGCAGCATATCTAGCAAATTGAGGGACAAATCGCCGGTAGTAAGAAGCGAACCCAAGAAAAGATCGAAGTTCCTTCACCGTGGTTGGACGCTGCCATTCTGACACCGCGGTAATCTTATCAGGGTCAGTCGCTACCCCCGAGGCAGAGATCACATGTCCAAGGTAATGGACTTCACCCTGAAAGAAATGACATTTCTCAAGTTTTAGTTTCAAGTTGTGCTGTTGTAATCTTCCCAAAACCATCTCCAAACGCTGTAAGTGGGACTCAAAAGAGGAGGAAAAGACCACAATGTCATCCAGGTACAGTAACAAAGACTGAAAGCGTTCATCTCCAAAAATACGTTCCATGAGTCGCTGAAAGGTACTGGGCGCATTACAGAGGCCAAAAGGCATTCGATTGAACTCAAAAAGGCCGAAAGGAGTGCAGAATGCTGTTTTTGGCTTGTCCTTTTCTGCCATAAGGACTTGATTGTATCCACTAGTCAGATCCAAGGTCGAGAACAATCGAGCACCCGCCAAAGCATCCAAAGATTCCTCAATCCTTGGTAATGGGTAAGCATCCTTTCTAGTCTTTGTATTCAACTGCCTGTAGTCAACACATAACCGTAGAGTGCCATCCTTTTTCTGGACCACAACAATTGGAGAGGAATAGGGACTACAGCTCACCCGCACCACTTCCCTCTCTAAAAGCTCTTGAATATGTGCCTTAACTTGCTCATACTGGGAAGGTGGAAGCCTGCGATAACGTTGACGAACTGGTGTATCATCAATCAATGGAATTTCGTGTTGTACTAAGCTGGTACACCCTAGATCACCTTCAGTTTGGCTAAAGACCCCACTATACCGTTGGAGCAACTCTTTCCCTTTTTGCCCCTGAGCTAATGACAAGGTAGGCCAAGAAAGATTAGACAGATCTAGTGGCTGACCCTCAACCTGTAGTGCCTGTATAATGGCAACACTCCCCTGATCTTCAACCCTCTCCTCCAAAATCACCACCGGGTTTTTGGTTTGTAGCGCTACCAAAAATAGACTTCCCAACACAGTACGGGGTGGTAGCCACACATCTCTGGTCTCCACATTAACTACCGGCACCCAAGTCTGGCCTCTACTAAAAGAAAGATAGGCTCTAGAAAGTAAAATGCCAGGTGGTAGCTTACTGTTCCCAGGCTCCAGCAATACTGACTGTAGTGATGACCCCACATGCTGATTGCCAATAGCTTCCACCAATTGAACTGAGCCTGCTGGAATGCGGATGGCCATACGTCCTGCTACCTTCACTGGGCCCAGGCAACCACTCGAAGGCAGGCAATCTAACTGATGGCATTCTTTGAAAGCCTGCTTCCAAACATACCCCACCGACTGCAAAGGAGGGGCCTGAAAAAGAGTCGAGCCATGTTGTTCAAACAATTCACGGTAACACTGGCCGATAACATTCATGCCCAATAATCCCGGGACCCTAGACTTTTGAATTTTACTATGGGGATCAACAGGATCTCTAATAACCAAAACACCCATTGCCGCCAAGGTCCTACCTAATACTTGCATATCCAACTCCAAGTAGCCAATATAGGGAACTTCCAAACCATTAGCTGCCCTAAGTTGAAGCCAGCGACATTGCTGTAAGGGTCTAAAAACAGACTGAAAATGTTGATTAAAAAATGTTTCAGTAACAGTAGTAACCATAGAGCCTGTATCTAGTAAGCAAGGAACAGAAACCCCTCCCATGCATACATCAATAACAGGACAAACTCCCATTAATCTAGATAATGGGCTAGAGGGCAAAGTGGAGCCTTCAATATGCCTAGCTGGCGGTTGGCCCTCCCCACCAGCCGGTATTAGTTTTCCTGCGGCTTGAACGGAATACCCGCGCTCCTCGATCCCCCACTATCTGGAAACCTACCCCCCCTAGATACTGGGTTAGATCCTCTACCTTCCCGACAAAACCTTGCAATATGGCCTGGTTGCTTACAACGAACACAAATAGGCCTACCAAAAGAATCATATGGATAAGATGGAGCAGTTTGACCCAAGGAAGCCCCCTGTGTAGAAGGTGACTTATTACCCAAAGACAAATGTGTCAACAACATATCCAGTTGAGCTTGCTGCTTTTTCAAACCCTCCTTCAATTCAGCTAATTCATTACTAGGTTGAGCCGTTACTGCTTGGCTGGCAGCCCTATACTCACCTACTACCTCAAGTTGAGTATCACAGGAGTATGCGCGGGTCCTTGCCAATCCCCCATGCTCACCTTCTTCTACCCAACGAATAGCATCACTGCGTATAGTTAAAAAGGGAACATTAGGGTTAAGCCTCACTGTACGTTTTAACTCCCGCCGTAACATGCTATCCCGGACGTACTCAATGAATTGATCCCGTACCAAATGATCGCCATTTGCAATGGGCCTAGGGCTTTGGCGTTTAATAATCTCCATTAGGGATAAAAGAGAATGCGAATATTCTCGCAAAGACTCCCCTTCTAACTGTCGACGGTGGAAAAATTGCTTTTGTAATCCAATATAAGATTTAGAACAGCCATAAATATCAACCAGAATGGTGAGAATTTTCTCTGGATCATTTCTTTCACTCGCTGGGCGAAATTTAATCTCCGTTTTAGCTTCCCCATCTAAATGATCGTATATAAATAAGGCTTGCTCACGTGGCGACATGTGACGACCTTCCAAAGACCTGCGCACCTCCTCAACCCAATCTTCTACTGAGGGCATATCTGCAGATTTGCCAGAAAACCTAGGACATTTTCTCTCTCTTGGAATGTAGACATACCGCTCAAACCTATTTTGGCTAACCTCTGCTCGCATACTGGCTTGTGTCTCCTCCCCATTACTGGTGCTAGCACCCACATTAACACCTTCAGTAGCTTTCAATCTATCATTTTCAGCTTGCAACTGCTGCACACGTTCGTTCAAAGCCCTTAGTTGTTCTTCCATATCAGAATTAGGCAGAGACATGTCGCCCAAAAAAAAACACACCAAAAGGAGTCAATGTACTTAAGACAAAAGAAAGAAAAAAGAAAAAATGGTTTCCAGCGTCACGAGGAGCGGTCAGGTCTGCAGTCTTCCTTGATAGCGGCTTCCTTTCTGGCAGCTTCCCAGACGACCCGGTCCGTGGTCCCACTGGATCTGCTAACAAATAACCACTGCTTTTCTTCCACCCTTTTTGTTTTCTTCTCTGCCAAAAATCACCCTATATGCACCGCTACCCTATCAAATATTAAATATCCCCAAACAAATCGGTTAATATATGCTCGGAAAAGCTACACCAGCACTCTAATCCTGCCGACTACGCCAAATTGTGACCCGAGGGCTACCTGATTCCAAATTGTGACCCGAGGGCTACCTGGTTCGATTATTATTCGGTAACCAACCCAAAGAATTACCTAAATAAGGCACGCAGAGACGTTAAGAGGCTGGTATATTAACAGGTTTATTAAGGATAGAAAATTTGACAGCTGCACACATCATAGCGATCAGACCCACTTCTAAAATCACATCACCCTAGCACAATCTGGGCCTCGATGGGTTATTAATTACTAATGGTAAAATAACCACGCATAAAAAAAAGGAAGGAACCACAATACCAGCCTAGGTTCAACCCCCCATACTAAATTACACACTGTGATTAAATAAAATCAGTAGACAATGAAAAGAGATTACATAAATATACTTCCAGTCACCCACACTAATCAAATCAAAAATAAACCAAACGTGACACAGCAACCTTCAATATAGGTGGGACAGAAACCCGGCTTAAATGAGCTGAATATCCTCTACCTTTCAGCGTGCGGCTCCTAACCGTCCTTCCTAAATTAAAAAGGCACCAGATTAACCAGGGGTAAAATATATTAGGGGCTGCCCTGGGTCAAAAAGCCTCCCAATAATATACTAAAATATTCCTTTATTAACTATTTAAAAATGATGTAATGCAGAGGTATTAAAAAAAGGGGAAGAAGAAAAAGCAGTGGCTATTGTTGCTGACCGTACAGACCGGTTAACTGTAGCAGGTGGAATGCACAGCGCAACTTCACTTTGTAGTACTTCAGATATCCCCAGGGGCTCACACAATATCTGTCACGCCACACTGCTGATTCAGAAAGCCCCCCACTCTCCCTTTGTAAATAAATAAACAAACCATCATTAAGACACTAAACTGGGACCTCCTGTGGTTATTATTAATAAAAACCACCAATACCTGACAATACTACGACAGTAATACATATCGTAACTGCCAGCATTTACAAAGCATTTAAACAGCAACCGTACCTGTGTAAATGTGGGCTTCTCGCACACACACGGCGCCAGCAGGCTCAGTCACGTTCCTATGGTCTTCCCCAAAAGTTTAACATGCACATTAGCAACATACAGCTTCACGGATCTTCCCGACGCCGAGCTCAGATTTGCCCCCACGAGATCAAACGATACTTCGTTCTCCCTGCGCGAGACTATATAGCGGGTGAAGCCGAGATCAATCAAAACACCAGTGTCAAAATAAAAGCCCCCTCTATGCTTCTACCCATCACATATATATATATATATATATATATATATATATAGGTGCAGTCTCGGCAGTAGAATGGGTGCGTGCTGCCGTGTTGTCCACTGACTGAAGCATGAACAGAAACTTATACTGTGATTGCCATACTCATTACAGGCAAATAACACTGCATCCTCCCAATCTGGTTTCCATCATTGACCGTGGGTGGACGAACACCCGATAGGAAGGGTCACATATATACGTGCTGTTTCGAATTACTTTGATGTCGGCTCCTCGCTCCTTTTTTCTTGCGATTAACCATTTCTTTCTGATATCATAACAACAATAATAATAATAATAATAATAATAATAATAATAATAATAATAATTCTTTATTTTTATATAGCGCTTTGTCAAGGACCCAAAGATGCTTACAATTCAAAGTACATAGATAACACACTTAACACAGACAACAAGAGCACAATAATACAAACAAAAAGACAAGGCAGTATATGGGAGGTCATATGAAGGAGCATAACAGACTGAGGGTAGGTTTTGAGTTTGGTGAGGCAGACCAGTTTATATAAGAAATGTCTGGATAATGACAGGGTCAGACATTGAAGACATGAGGGAAATCATCAAATGGAAATGAGTAAAAACTCAAAATGATTCTACACAGAACTTCCCAATCCGGAAGTGTCGACCCCAGAAATGTCAGAAAGGCTCATACTGAGGGCTTCTGCAGGAAATGCGTGTGTAGAAAGTTCTTCTTGAGGAAACACAGAGCAGAGCAGGCTGCTTAGACCAGTAGCCAGACAATGCTACTCAATACACTGTTCTATATCGTGGTTGCTGGGGTGGTGATATGAGGCAAATAACAGGATTCAACTGCCAGCTGAAGAGAATGTGAAGTTCAAGAGATTGAAGTTTAAAAATCTGTTTATACCTGTTTATATGTTTAAAATATTTTAATATGGCTGCAGAAAAACTGATATTATGGAGTTTTATTCAGCCAATGAGCTCAATAACCACAGTCTACAGAGTGAAATGTGGTATTCAGGATTTTGTTTATTTAATATTTGCAGGCAAAGCCTTATATAAGATTTTTGAAGGGCTTAACTGAGCTTTTCACGAAAATTACTTTCAGAGTTTTTGTTTCTCAATTGCTTGGATCTCAATTCCTTTTGCAAACCAACAACAGAAAAAAACAGTACGTTCCTGCATTGAGCAGTAAAGACTTGCTGTTTTTTTATTCATCCTGTCACATGACTTACCAGAAAGAGCAGCTGGACAAGCTGACAACAGCAGGCATAACAAAAAAAATGATGAGACTGATAACCATAGAATCAGTATTCTAATCTTTTTAGCACTGAGATAACTCAAAAGTGCGTATCACTTAAAATGATGTAGGATGTTAAGACAGGTTGGGAGAGACTAAAGAATTTTATCACTGAATTGAAAGACATTTGCTGCTTTGGCCACACCCTTCAAAAGACAGTAGAACATGAACACAGGTTGTTTTGTGCACAAGGATCAATAAACAGCAAGTGAATCTTAAAGGATAAAGGATTTTTCCCTACTGTGAGAAGAGGCTGGTAAGAGAAGTTCACATTATGCAACTATGACTAAACAGAACGCAACAGAATGACTAAACTTTGATTTGTCATGTTGCGATTCATACTAGTGAAAAGGTCAGTGTATGTTACTTCTAGAGTGAGATTGCTGATTAAAATATTTAGACACAAATGTAAACTACGAATGAAAGGATCAATATAGTTTATTAAATTTATTAATAAAATGTGGACTGCACGCTGGAGAATATTAAAAGGGCAACTGTATTGAGATCTACATATGACCTCTCCAGGAACTGGAATGTTTATGTCCTGGAATATAAAATGTGTCTTTCTATTTCTATTAGCATCAGAAAAACATAGATACATAGCTGTAATCTTCTCAACATTAAAAAAAATCCTGCAGTCAGTATTCTGATTCATAAGCAGTAGTGGTTACTCATATTTGATTGCGATTTACATCTTTGATTAAACACCTTAAACTCCAAAGATCCAAAAGTCTTGATCAAGGGTAGGAAACTCTGGCCCTGAAGTGTCAGATGTCTGCACAGTTTAGTTATTTCCTGCTCAAACCCACCTAATATAAGTCAGAAATCAGTTACCTGGTTTGTCTGGTGTATTAGAACAGAGAAATCATGAAATCATGAAATCATACTGGACTCTCAGTTCCTCACCCCATTCTAAACTGAATTTGGCCTTATATCCTATGTTATAAACATTAATGCTCAGCACCAAATGCAAAAGTACAACTTGTCACATATGAGATATGCGAGAAGAGTCCTTCATTATCAGGATTACTAGTGAAAATGATGTTTAGGGCAAGTTCTTAGGGCCCTGTAGCCGAGGTTGTCAGCAGATAATGATTTTCTCTGCACATCACACACTGTTCTGAAGACATTTAGAAAGTAATGATTTAGTAACATTTTGTCAAAATAAAGTGCAAGTGTTGCTGGGCCTGTTTCTTAATTATCACCCTTTTATGTGATCACCATACTTTCATATCATTGCCAAAATATCTGGTTGGGAGGAAAAGTGTAGTTAATTACTATTTTTAAGTTGTGTAGTTATCATTTTAAGTCCCCTTTAATGTCTCCCAGATTTTCTGCGACAACATGTATTTTGCAGCCCAGTGAAGAAGAATTGCCAGTTGACCGTACATAACTGGTCTTTATATCATAGCTGTTCCTTATTACTTGATCATTTCTGGCGCCTCTAGAGAACAGGCTGAGAAGGTTCAGCAGAACACTAGTCCAATAATAAAACACAGACTGCAGTAAATTAAACTAAAAAGTTGAAATGAAATGACTATCAGCAGAAGTAATTTGTCCAGGTCAATTACAAACATCAGCACACAAGCCTTCATGCGCCCTTCAAGCAAATTAGCAATTTTTATTTATTTATATTTTTCTATCAAGTTAGGATGTCATATCGTCTGTTTACGCTTCAGTCTATAAGTCACTCAAAGCATTATGAGGAGCAGTCAGTTATGTTTATGTCCTGTGTCATATTGGGTGCAAGACTGTACTGTACTGACTGTAAAGCCAGGTATTTTGAAAGGAGGGAGTGGGGTTGGCACCTTAATAAATTAAGACCTTGACTGTTTTTGTGTACTCATATAAGATGGCACATGAGATGGCTTACAGTATGTAATTAATCACATCCAAAACAAGCGAGTGTAGCGTCATCTGCAAAAGAGCAATGCAGGTGACTATGGGCTGGCAGTGCTGAGAAAGAGAGTGTTTAAAAAAAAAGGGGGTCACTTAATGTTTCTTTTTGTGTTGAGGGGGCAACATTCATTTATTCAGTTTTTTATTTGCTTTGAAGATAAAACAAGGACTCCTTTCCTCAAAGGTCATAGAGTTTTCGGCTCTAGAGTCAGTTAACATTAATCTGTTTAGGTTCTATGTTCTAATGCTCCAAGAGTTTTCTGTTCTGTATGTTCATATTTTATAATGTCGTAACGAAGACATAACCCAGGATACAGTGTCGCACAATAGGGTAAGAGAGTTAACACATTTATTATACCTGTACAGCTTCCAAAGAAGAGTAACGTGTGGAGACCTCTGCACGCCTAGAATACCAACTGAAATTGCAGTTTCCAGATGGCTTTCAAGCACAGTGGATTGTCTTTCTGTAGGTTGTGCAACGACAACTTAAAATATGGGATCTAAGAAATGTGAGTGTGCCTGTTTTTTATGTTTTGTATTTTTGGTCTTCTGTCAAAAAATTTAAATTACTGCAACATATTTTTCTTTGTCAATCCACAGCCAAACCAGATGATGAACAACATTTATTAGGGGATACAGATGATGGTAAGAGGTTTATGTATCTCAAGAAAGAAATAGCTTTGTTGTTTGACAGCTTCATTTCACACAGTAATACCATCACTTGGTAGTTTATTTAGGCTTTTGATTAATAATAAGCTTCTTTTCTTCTATTTAGAAATAACAGTGCTCTTTGACAAGATCAAAATTGTGCTCATTGGATGTCAGAAAGCTGGGAAAAATAAGATTGGAAATGCCATTCTCGGGAAGAACGCCTTCACATACCTGAACACACGTAAAGAACACTACTTGAAGGATGACAACACAATATTTGGAAGACGCATTACGTTAATCCGTGTCCCTGGTTGGTCTCAAGACTTGAGCTCTGATGATATTAAGCAATTTAAAATCCAGCAAGTGATTAAAGACAGTGTGAAGTCGTTTAAAGATGGACCTCATGCTATTCTACTGGTTGTGAAAAGAAACACGACACTTACAGAGACAACAAGAGAGACACTGGAAAAACTTTTGGGTTCCAATGTTTCTGAGCATATGCTAGTTTTTTCTATAGATGGAGCAAAGATTTCATTTGCTACCATGATTGACCACTGTGCAGAGAGGAGACAAACAACAATTGACAGATGCAAAAAAAGATATCACCTCTTTAGGAGATGCATGTGTGGAAAGCAAAACATGGAGTTAATTGAAATAATTGAGGACTTCATTATGAAGAAGAAAGCCATTAATTTTCATTCCACTGGGAAGGAACAACCAAAGCCTGAACGGCAGGTTCAGCAGCTGGCTACTCTGGTGAATAGACTGAAACAGAGAATTTCAGATCTGAGTGAGTACATCTCAAAATTACAATCACGCAACCAGACAGAGACTTCTAAACTGCGAAGAACAATAGAGTTAAAGAATGAAGAAATAAGGAATCTACAAGCTGTGCTGAGACAAAAGGAGGAAGCACTGAGAGAAATGAAGGAGGCGACAGAAAGACTAAGGTCAAACCAAAGTACCACAGAGATGTCTGCCCTGCATGAAAGGATAACACAGCTTGAGAATGAAGGAAGAGAAAGAGAAAAGGAGCTTCAGAAAATGTTGGAAGAAAATGAACAGAAAAAGGCAGAGATAAGAACATTGAAAGAAGAAAATCAAGAATTAAAGGACATTTTGTGTGTGCAAGAAAGAAAAAAGAGGCAAATCCAAAGGAGGATGACAAACGGAACCGAGGCAGAATCATTTGAATTATATGTGCTGCTCCCAACAGGTAACTTGCTATAAATCTTGCTAATATTTTTTATTTTTTTGTAACAACACTCATTCTTTGTGTGTACCACTCTGAGTGAATAGACGTGCATTAGTAACTCTGGCAGCAACAAAAATCCAAGACTTAACAATATTTAGGGACGATGTCCAAATAAATCTTCTGGATAACTTTCATTAGAACATCTGCTAATACCAGCGCTTCACTCTGTACATCACAGATTCCTCTATAAACAGAAGTATACATTGGTGATCTTTCACTTTTATGAAAGAAAGCCTAAAGACTGGGCATTAATGTATTGTATATTGCTGTTGTCCAATGAAAACCGAATATGTGTAAAATATTTACTTTATAAGAGAAGGGAAAAATACTCTTACCTTTCAATGTTAGTCAATGCAAAGAGATTTTGTTCCAAGTGATTTTAAAGCATTTCTATTGGTCTGTTCATCTTTAAATTTTTACACAATGTAAAGGACAGCTGGTGCGTTGAAATGATGTAGAAAGCTAAAAATCAACAAAAATGATATACATGAGATACATTTTTCACTGGACAGTGACGAAATGTAAAGACTGTATTTGATGCTGTTGCTTTGCATTTGCATTGCTTTTTCTCACTTGCAAAAATTCTTTGCAATTTTATGTTGAGAAATTTTATTTTTTAATTGTTGCACTATTTAATTCAGATTCAGCCTCTCAAATCAAAGTCAAAATGGTCAAATATAAAAAAAACATTTCTAATTTCAACATATGTTATCTCTGAAGCATTTTTAGTAAAGATAGGATTTCAGTTATTTGCATATTGTTGCATTTTGTTTTACATTTGAAGATATTATTGAAAATAATGGGATACTTTATTTAATTAATTAATTAATTAATTTGTTCTGACAGCGACCATGTGAAACACACATTGGCCTATTTCTATGGTCTCATGTTCTTATGTTCACCTGAGAGATCAGGAAATTAAACAATGATTCATGACTTCCTGTTTTACTGGATAAGTGTTGATGCAGAGGCCAAATAAACTTTCTCATTGGCATAGGCAAGATTAGCCATAGTCTAATGACCACAGAATGAGGCTTCTGACATGGCCTGACTGGAGAGCCCAAAAGAGAGGACATGGGACCCTAGAGGACCTGGAAGAGACTGATCTCAGAGTCCTAGCTGTATTCTCCATTTTTGGCATTTTTAGTTTATTGAGGATCTGATAGCATTCAGAGAAGCTGCATGGAAGTCAATTATGGTTGAGTTTTAGAATTTCTAGCTTTACGATAGTGAGCAATGTTGCACAAAAGCTCAGATAAAATAATTGTTATTGTTGATAATTTGGTATATAAATACAAGGAGGGCTATCCATCCAGATAATGCCAGTGCCTTCATTTTAAAATCCTTAGTAAAGAAACTGGCCCTACATAACAGTCTCACACAAAGTAATATGGATATCAGCTGCTTCCTTAAATACAGCAGATTGATGTTTAAAAAATGGTGCATTCTGAAAGAAACAGATCCAGCTTCCTGATAAAGAGGATTTTAACTCATGGTTCAGATGGCTGAGAAATCCAGATGGAGGGTGGGAGGTAAAAAGCAGAATGGACGAGATGGAGGCCTGTACCCTGCTAGTTTAGAAATTAGGAGAGAATGACGTAAATAGAAAATCACAACGGATGTTGGACAAGATTCTCTTTTTATACCTTTCTCGAGTCATCTAAACAAAAAAAATCACAGCATATTTTGGATGTGATCCTTATGTTATGAAGAGGAGCAATTTTTCCATTTGAATTGAAAGACTTGCCTGCTACGGAGGCAATAGATACAAGCAGATACCTTGTCCCCTAGACACCCTCATATTCAAGAAAATCAATGTAAGCATACAACAATATGGAGCCATACAACTTAACAAGACTGTCTATTGGCTTCCTATTCTAATTTTCCTGTTCTGTCTTAAATGGTGCATCTGTTGTTATTATAATGCGTGATGCCAGACTACAACTGCAGCAACATTGAAGGTGGAATGGAAAAATTCAAACAAGCTGGCATGGCAGGTAAGTTATTTATGTTCACCTGTGTTTTGTGTAACTGTTAACCCCAATTTAAGTGTTAGTGGTGTTGCCTGTAGTTGTTTTAGGTCTATCACCAGCATATAGTGTATATATATCAGATATAATAATATATTTCACTTGTCTTGCACTTGACTCAATTACTTGAATCTTTATTCAGCAGTTGTGTCCTGTACTTTAGTCTTTACGCCTCTTTTTTGTGTTAGTTTTTTTTTTCTCCTGGAGGGTGATGCCTTAGTGTATGAATTTGTCATCTTTATGTTTCAAGTGTTTCCATATATTGCACCACTTAGATTTCCAATTATTCTAAGACTGTTTGTGTGAAGCACAGTATCAGCCACTTATGTCTCCACCTAACATCTGCGATTCACACATCTTACAAAGTTACCAAATAATACACGATTTATTTTAAACTTTTTTCAGACTTCATGTCTTGTCTGAATAGAATACAATACTTTAAAAAGACAAGCAATCCAAAAATAACAAAGAAATCAGGTTAAAGTATTACAGTAATCCTGAGGACTAGGTTACAGGACATATTTTTAGTAATCAGTAATCTTTACTGGAATACATTTTTAAAATTAGCCTCCCATTCAGACAACTGTGTAGTGCTGTTTAAGGTGTATATGGCAGTGCAATGAGTGTTTACAATTCAAGTTTATTAGTACAATAATGTGCTGTTAATAATAATCATCATCATCATCGTTGTTATTGCTTTTATTATTTTTTAAACTTGGAAACTGGCCCTGGTATAATAATCTTGGAGATTTCTAGACACACTCCAATATGGAAGACACCATTTCTCATGATATGCTGCCACAAGAGGAAAACTATGATCAGGTGGTGCCTATATTAGTCATGCTGAAGTCTCCAGATTTTAGTCATATTACGTATGTTGCATCCATTTTAATGCTGAATGATAACCATGTCATTTTGTGCTGTTTCTCACTTAGGGGCAGAGTTTGTGGACTCAAACCGCAAAGAACTCATTAAAAGAGTTGTGTCAGTGGATCCCATTCTTGATGAATTACATCAGTTTATTGGCGATGATAAGTATTCACAAATCCGACTCGCTAAAACGACCCAAGACAAAATGAGGGAGCTCTACACAATCTTAGATGGAGCAGGACAGATGCTGAAGGCAGAGTTTTACAAGAGTATTTTAAAACATGAGAAGTATCTTCTTGAAGATTTGTGTTATAGAGGAAACCCTCAGCCTACTTTTGCTCCGTAAATGTTAGGACTATTTCTAGACCGTTTAAAAACAGGGTAGGCCTAAGTTGTGATATTGGGAGTGTTTTTTATTCATGAAAATACTATTATATGACTAAAGTAATGCTCTTTACCAGCGTGTTTTTGTTGTTTCTTCCCTCTATAAGGTACTGCTCCCTTGTGGACAAGTAAAGTTATATTTCAATGTGTAGTAAAAATGTACTCAGGTTAGTCCAGTAGATTATCACATTTCACTTATTATTATTGTTGTTGTGCAGACCTGCTATCATTAGTCATTATCCTTGTTGTTGTTTTTGTTTATTCATTCTTTTTTTTTTAACTTAGTGTTTGTAGAGTAGATCTTAGGAGTAGAGCTAATTAAACTGTACATCATGGGTAGCCAAACTGTTTTCTATGTTTGTCAAAGTGCACTGGATAAATGTATATATTTCAATGTTCAGCTTAAAAATATTTAAAAAATACAGCTTATGTCAAATAAAGAGCCTGAATAATATGATATGACTTTCATTGTCATTTGTCTCAGTAGTTATCAAATTTCTTCAAATGTTTGGCAATATTTCAGGCAGAAACATCTCTCTTATGGAAAACAGAAGTCAACTGGGGTACAAGATTATCCAACTGTAACATGTGATTTCAAGTGGCACCATTGTGCACTGGAATTCAGCACCTATCTATTACAAAGACAAAAAAGTGCAACAAGATCAGTAATAAGATCAGTCTCATCACCTGTCCCATCTCCTATTACACACCTCACTAACAAAAGTCTGTATTGAGATTTTCAGTATTTGTTGTGCAGTATAAGTGGTGACCCTACTGGAAGTGTTCTCAACAGATGAGAGATTTGCCCACAAGTGTACCTGTATAGAAAGAAATATACTACCCCAATGGTCTAATAGAAATATATTTTTCATAGCTTGTTGTCAAAATGAATGGAGTTTAGACAATATTTAAAGAAATCTACTTCATTAATTTGGAATTCAGGACATCTAAGAAATCGGGACTCGGGTTTTACTGAATATGGACCTGCTGAACAGATAATAAGAAGCTAGCTGTCATGGTTTTGGGGAATGTTCTACCCTTTGGAGACCTCTGCTGCTCGCTGTTTATCATTTTCTGGCACTATATTAACTCCTTATATAGCACAGCAAAAGCCTAGTAACCCCCTGGGATACCATAACAGCCTAGCAAAACCTTAGCAACCAACTGAAATATTATAGCAATGGCCTATCAACACCTTAGCAACCACTTGGGATACTACAGCTACAGCCTAGCAACATCTAATAAACCTCCTGGGATAAAACTGGCCTAACAACACTTTTGCTACTGTTTGGGATTTCATACACTCTAAAGGACTGATGTAAATTTACGGAGGAGATTATGTTGCATTGCTGTGTATTCTGGGAGACCCAGCTCCTTGTGAAAAAAAAAATTTTAAATGCTGGATTTTATATTAATGAGCATTATCTGCAATGCATGTTGGGCAAGTGGCTGGAACTTTGTCTTGAGCAGCTGGTCACTAAATATTGTGGTGATTAGGGTGGAGCTTCCCAGTGTTCTTTTTTGTTTTTGTTAGCTTTTGTTAGTTACCTTTAAAATTTCTTCCACAGTTCATTTTACTTTAGTTTTTTTTTGTTTTGTTTTGTTTCGTTTTAACATGTTTGAATGAATTTAATATACACATATCCAGCATAACATCCTTGTTTCTAACATACATTTTATCTGCTACACTTACTGTATAGGTGCACTTTGTAGTTCTACAATTACAGACTATAGTCCATCTGTTTCTCTGCATAATTTTTTAGCCCCTTTTACCCTGTTCTTCAGTGGTTAGGGCCCCCATGGACACTCACAGAGCAGGTATTATTATCAGTGCAATAACTGCTGTAATGGGATGTTCAGTTCATGGTATACATGATGAACAGTTGTACACGCATACATCAATAGTTTCTTGTTTGTTAAACATGCATGAACGTTCAAGCATTTGCTTGCTGAATAGATTTGCCCTGTTCTTCTATATCTTTACATGAGGTACTACACAATGTGGTAAAAATGAGTATGTAGCAGACTGAAAAATAAAAGGGTTTATTAGTTTCAGTAAAACAGGGACCCTTACATGTTTTATTATTTCTTTATTTGACTTATTTTAATTACATTTTGTTTATTATGAACATTAGTACACTGTTGTTTATTTTGGTGACAGAGCTGAGAATGTAAAATCATTTACTCTTTTATGACAAAGAAGTTATATTTGTTTCATCCAGTAGAGGGAGCTCTTGGGTTGAACCCACAGGAAAACGAGCTGTGTGGGTAAAGTTTAAGTGACCCTTATTAGTCCCATCCATCCATCCATCATCGTTGACCGCTAGTCCAAACAGGGTCGCGGTAGCAGTTGGGAGAGCAGAGAATCCCAGATGACCCTGTCCCCCGCAACTTCCTCCAGCTCATTCCCGGGGACCCCAAGCCGCTCCCAGGCCAACTTGGAGACATAATCCCTCCAGCGGGTCCTAGGATGACCCTGGGGTCTTGTCCCGGTAGGCCGTGCCTGGAACACCCCCACCGGGAGGCGTCCAGGGGGCATCCGGATCAGATGCCCGAACCACCTCAGCTCGCTCCTCTCAATGCGGAGAAGTAGCGGCTCTACTCTGAGCTCCTTCCAGATGACCGAGCTCCTCACCCTATCATATAGAGTGTAGCCCGCCACCCGACGAAGAAAGCTCATTTCCGCCGCTTGTATTCGCGATCTCGTTCTTTCGGTCATTACCCACAGCTCATGACCAAGGTGAGGGTTGGGATGTGGACCGACCGGTAAACAGAGAGCTTCGCCTTATGGCTCAACTCCCTCTTCACCACTACAGTCCGGTACAGTGACCGCATTACTGCCGCCTGGCCCAGCCTGCGGCCGATCTTTTTAGTCCCACAACAGGGAAATTTCCACATTTAACCCATCTGTGAAGTGAAATACCACATACACTCTAGTGAGCACACACACTAGGGGGCAGTGAGCACACTTGCCCAGAGCGTTTGTTTCAAGTATTGCAACAATACCAGAAAAGGATGCTTATTATTAAGAATGCATCCTTTTTTGGAGATTTCATGTCAGTTTCTATTCACTCTACTGAACACCTGCGGCCATGTTTTCACCCAAATTGGCATGATCATTTCAGAGGAAATGACTATTTCTAACACTGCAATTAGCATTGCAACTGGAACTGTTCAGAGTTCACATGTGAGCACTGATGATACACTTTTTTCTAATTCACATTTTTGTTTTTTCTGTTTAACCACATTGTATTAATCAACTGCCTGTAAACCTGCTTTTGTTTATACAGGTGGCTCCCATGTATTCAATTCGGAAGAGATTGATCTTGAAGACTGGTATGACATGCTTGTTAAAATCTTGAGTGACCTGACTGAACAACAGCTTGAAAAAATGAAGTACATCAGGAGCAACAGAGGGCAATGCAGAATTCCTAAAGGCCATGTAAGGGACCGAAGTCCAAACAACCTGGCATGGCTCATGGTTGAACACTGGGGTGAAGAGCAGTGTATCATTAACACAATAAATGTTCTGAAAGACATCCCACGGAATGACAAGAACACGGTTGACCTCATTACGCCATTCTTACAGAAGATTGAAGAAGCGTGGTAATACAAGGCTATATATCAGTTATACAACTCCACTGGCATAAGTTATGAAGACATGTTAAAAGTAAAAGTACTAATATGGTGTTATACATTTGTTCAGGTGTACAGGTAGTCAGTGGAGTGATGCAAGAAATTGTCTAATATGATCTTGTTTTCTAATATGTGTTATACTATATTTCCAAAAGTATTCACTCACCCATCCAAATCATTGAATTCAGGTGTTCCAATCCCTTCCATGGCCACAGATGTATAAAACCAAGCACCTAGGCCTGCAGACTGCTTCTGCAAACGTTAGTAAAAGAATGGGTCGCTCTCAGGAGCTCAGTGAATTCCAGCATGATAGCGTGATAGGATGCCACCTGTAACAAGTCCAGTCGTGAAATTTCCTTTGGGGTTGTTTTTCAGGAGTTGGGCTCGGCCCCTTAGTTCCAGTGAAAGGAACTCTTAATGCTTCAGCAGACCAAGAGATTTTGGACAATTTCATGCTCCCAAATTTGTGAGAACAGTTTGGGCATGGCCCCTTCCTGTTCCAACATGACCGCTCACCAGTGCACAAAGCAAGGTCCATAAAGACATGGATGAGTGAGTCTGGTGTGGAAGAACTTGCTTGGCCTGCACAAAGTCCTGACCTCAACCCGACAGAACACCTTTGGGATGAATTAGAGCGGAGACTGTGAGCCAGACTTTCTCGTCCAACATCAGTGTCTGACCTCACAAATGCACTTCCTGAAGAATGGTCAAAAATTCCCTTAATAATCCAATCATAATCAGATTTCTGCAGTTATCTGATTATTCAAATGGTCATGAAAACACTGTACTCTGATCTTAAAATCCAATTAAGAAATCTTTTAAAGAGAGCTGGATTTTAGCTCAGTAATCAGATTTCTCCATGCATGTATACTCTTACTTCAATTTCTATTGGATTTCTCAATATGTGAATGAGCAGAAACAGACCAGAAATAAGCAAGCAGCATTGCCTCCAGATGCAGGGACACACTTTCGGACCTACGATGAAGTCAACTACATGCTTGACGAAATGAGGAACTTAAATATTATTTATTTTCTAGATGATGTAAGTTCATATGTTCCGGTAAAGTGACACTTTTCTTTCAGCCATGGCATAAAATTTACGTTACGTTTATGCAACGTCTTCTTCTGTGAGTTTATTGGATCATTACAAAGCAGAAATCCCATTACTGCCTGACTCATGTGGACATGGAGTTTCCCCATTATCAGATTACTCAAGTGCATGTAAACACATTGATCGAATTACTGACAAAATTAGTTTTTCTGCAGTTATCGGATTATTAAGTGCATGTCAACACACTCAGTGTCATGTGTAACTCACAAACTGCCTACCAGAGGTCATCATCTCCTGAATTCTAATTGTCACTAATTGTCACACACACACACGCACATGCTTGCAATACCAAACATGCACACGAACATACATATTCCAATCTAAGCTTCTTTACTTCATTATTCCTTTTATATATACACACACACCTATATTGTTGTAAGTGTACACTTATAAACCTATTTCAGTGAACTGTCAGCTCATCTTTTTCCTTTCAAGGATAGTCATCCTCTCCCCTTAATCAGTGGTTCTGGATACAGCCCCACTGTTGGTTGAATATTTTAGGTGCTGGTAAAGAGGCTTCACAAAATATGAGCTGTTTTTTCAAATAGAAAAATATATATATATTTGGTCAATTTGCATATTGAACTTTGTAAGTCTTTCAGTGTAAAAAGGTTCATTTAAAGATTCCTAAACTTTTTCATTCTAAGACCCACATGTGAGGAATTTCATTTTATGGAATACAAAAAGTCACAAACCTGTCAAAAAAAATCTTGGGTTCTTATGTTTCCAGTGCAGTTTTACACAACATACAGTTCTTTTAACCAACAAGTGCAACAGCTTACCATGATAGTTTGCACAGGCTTACATTATTACATACTAGTGAGATTGTGAAATAGATTTTTTTGTAACAATAAAATAAAGATGTTGCATTTAGACATAGTCCATTCAGCTCTTTAGTATAAATGGATTATTGTATTTCAATATTTAATATTTGATTCTGATCCATGTCAGATTAATATATTATCTATGTTCTCTGATCACTGCTGCTGTGTAACCATCCAACTGTCCAACAGTTGTAAGGCAATTGTATACAAACTACAAAGAGAGAAATCGACTTGTTCATCCAAATAGCCATTTTTGATACATTTTCTGGCTGTTGCTACTCAAAATGTTTATGATAAATAGACATTTTGGGGCCATTAAAAAACCTCTTTTGGGAGGACCATACCCCCATACCCCTAGGACAGGCTTCACATCTATAATCCTCTAGTGGTGTCCCCATTTGTGTCGCATGTCATATTATCATTAAATATTTTAACGATCATCTCCTGGCATACTGTCTCCAGTGATGCCACCTTTCCACCATCTTTTACTATTAGGTTAGAGTTGTTTTTCCTATTCTTATCCTCGTTCCTATTCAGGTCATCATATCCCCCTTGCTGGTGACCTTTGTGCGTGTTGATGAAATTTATTAAAACAAAACTTTTTTATATTCTGTCCTTATATTTCTCATTTTATTGTTAAGAATGAAAATAAAAATAAAAAAGCTGAGAATTCATTATTTAATTGCATGTTTTGCATGAACTGTGTGTTTATTTCAATTTAGTTCCTCAAAAAAAAAGAATCCCCCCCATTTTATGATTTCAAAACAGATATTGGGTAAAAGGATGATACAAGAATTCTGCCTCTTATCATTGTGAATTTTGCAGTTTTGCTCATGCCCCTGTTTATCAGAAAAGTGATTTAAACAAAGAGTTTAAACTAATTTACTTAATCTCAAATTTACAGTTAGCCTTAATATTGATAGGTCTGAACTGAATTTTTGAACTTTATATTTCAGATTTATTACTGAATGGCAGCCATTTGGGACCTTAAAGAGACATCTCTTGGAACCAAGCTAAATATCAGTGCTTTTCAAAATGTATGCAGCCCCTTAACTGCCAAGGACAGTTGTATGTCATGTGAAGCTGAGCTGCCACCATAGATGTGAGACGGAATTTCCTTTTCTGTTTAGTTTAGTTTACGTATTGTTTGATGGGTTCAAAACAGTTTTAGGCATGTGTGATAGTGATATGACCAAATTCTGGAATTAACAGTTTAAATGTAACAGCAATTAAATGTTCCTGCAAGGTAAAAAATGTGGCAAGATACATTATAACCTAAATCAATTAAGGAAAGTGGTTTGTATGTTTTTCCTAAACTTACAAAAATCAGAACTTCATATACAAATCATCCCTTCATCAGCTAGTTTTGCTGTGCGAAAGCAGGGGAAAATATGCACAAATATCTGGTCTTGGATTTATGAACATTAAACACATTAAACACACAATGATCTGCACTTGTCAGGTAATAGGCATTTTTCATGCATGGAGGAGGGGTCAAGTTCCAGGGATGATTATGTGTAAACTTATTTCCAGGTTCCGCGCCGCTCCACTACGACTATGGCTGTGTTTTATTTATCATCTTTGGCTGAACTCCTGTGCTTTAGGCAGGACGATGTGGTCAGAACTGTGAATAGAATAGAATAGAATAGAATAGAATGCCTTTATTGTCACTATACATAGTACAATGAGATTAAGAGCAACTCCATCTCAGTGCAAACACACAATGTAAACAAATGACACGGAATAGAATGGGGAGGGGTTGTGCACAGTTCTATGCGTTTTGTATATATATGTATATGAAATAAATATAAATATAGAAACAAAATAAAAAATGTTTTTTACAAGATATAAATATGGAGATATTTACAGCTGTATTGTATGTACACTAAATATTGCACATTGCTAAGTATTGCACATATTCCTGTATAATGTACATACATGTACAGTATGATTGCACATTTCCATATGCAGAGTATTGCACAGTAGCTGGTAATGGAGTCTGGGAATAGACTGGTATGTAGGTGGTGATGGAAGTCTGGGGATAGACTATCAGTGCATCTGTGAGTTGAGAAGTGTTATTGCTTTTGGGAAAAAACTGTACTAGTCTGTTTGTCCTTGATCTGATGCATCTGTACCGCCTTCCTGAGGGCAACATGTCAAACAGTACAGATCCGGGGTGCGAGCTGTCCATTGTGATGCGTTTCGCTCTGCTGACGCAGCGGGAGGTGTAGATGTCCATCAGGGATTGGAGAGGGCAGCCAATAATCTTCTGTGCTGTCTTTACTACCCTCTGAAGCCTCTCCCTGTCTGCCATGGTGCAGCTGCCGTACCACACTGTGATGCAGTACGTCAGCAGGCTCTCGATGGAAGAGCGGTAGAAGGTCAGCAGCAGGTTGGAATCCAGGTTGTGCTTCCTGAGGACTCTCAGGAAGTGTAGTCGCTGCTGAGCCTTCTTGATGACGGCTGTGATGTTGTCTGTCCAGGTGATGTTGGTAGAGATTTGGACTCCAAGGAACCGGAAGGTGCAGACCCTCTCCACACACTCGCCGTTGATGGACAGGGGGTCTGGGTCAGTGCTGTGCTTCCTGAAGTCTGATCTCTTTTGTTTTCTTGGTGTTCAGAGCCAGGTTATTCTCTGAACACCAAGCTGCCAACTTCAGGACCTCCTTCCTGTAGGCTGTCTCGTCTCCTTCTGAGATGAGTCCGACCACTGTGGTATCGTCAGCAAACTTGACGATGAGGTTGCTGTCACAGGCCGGACTGCAGTCATAGGTGTAGAGGCAGTACAGGAGGGGGCTCAGCACACAGCCTTGTGGTGAGCCGGTGCTAAGCATACGAGTGGAGGAGAGGTGGGGGCCAAGTCTCACAGTTTGGGGCCGGTCAGTGAGAAAGTTCTTGATCCAGGCACATGTGAGGGGGGGGAGTCCGAGGGTGCCCAGTTTGGTGATAAGAATGTCCGGGATGATTGTGTTGAAAGCAGAGCTGTAGTCCACAAAGAGCATTCGGACGTAGCTGTGCTGCTGCTCCAGGTGGCTCAGTGCAAAGTGGAGAGCTGCTGCTATGGCGTCCTCTGTTGACCTGTTTGCACGGTATGCGAACTGGTGGGGGTCGAGGTCTGGGGGCAGAGAGTCTTTGATGTGCTGAAGTACCAATCTCTCGAAGCACTTCATGATTACCGGTGTGAGGGCCACCGGGCGGTAATCATTAAGGTTGGTGATGGTAGACTTTTTTGGCACTGGTATGACTGTGGCTGACTTCAGGCAGGGCGGGATGATGGCTTGGGCCAGGGAGAGATTGAGAGATCTTGGTGAAGGTGAGGGCGAGCTGGTTGGCACACGTTTTGAGCACCTTGCCGGGTACTCCATCAGGACCAGCAGCCTTTTTGGGGTTCACTGCCAGGAGCACCCGTCTGACATCGCGCTCCTGTACAGTGAGTGGAGTGGTGTGGAAGCCGGGTGGGGGTGGAGGTCGGGCAGGAGCAGAAGAGTGCTGCTGAGATGCATCAAAGCGAGCAAAGAAGCAGTTCAGCTCCTCTGCCAACGGTGCACTCAGTACTCCTGCTGTCACATCACAGCCTCTGAAGTTTGTGATGTTCTGTATGCACCGCCACACCTCCCGTGAGTTGTTGCTGGACATGTGGGACTCTATTTTCCTCTTGTAGTCCGCCTTGGCTTTTTTAAGCCCTCTCTTCAGGTCAGCTCGAGCGGTGATGTACATAGCTCTGTCGCCTGACCTGAAGGCGGCATCCCGGGCTCTGAGGAGAGAGCGGACCTGGCTGGTCATCCATGGTTTCTGGTTTGGGTAAACCCGGATGATTTTGGAAGAGCTTTGAGCACCAAATGTGCCAAACTCAGTAAGGGATATTGTTTTTGAGCAGTTTATTTTTGATTATGAAGGTAAATCATTAACTGGTTCATAGTGTTTTAGTTAGCTACCTTACTTAATGTTAAATTATATCCTTCTTAGTATCCAATGTTGTAGATAGGGAGATCCATGTAAGGGCTCGGATCTCCCTGTCGGGAAAAGTGAGGAATCGCACAGACTAGTGGTGAAAACTTTGAAGTAGTTCATTGTTAAAATATTGCAGTTCACAAACCCATTTTAATTTACACAATTAGTCTTACTATTTTATAAGCTGATTCACTATTATGCTTATATTGTATGTATCACATATATCACATATACACACATCTTTCCATTAAGCATTTGCTATCAACCTGGGCCACAGAAGTTCTTTGATGCCAGTCTCAAGGGTCTTGCAGGCCATGATTTCAGTCCATCACAAAAAAACCCATGCAGACATAGAGAGAAAATGAAAACTCAACACATATGAATGTTCAAATGTAGTACAAAGCTAAACGAAAATAATGGAATTGAAATATTAAGGGTATATTTTAATAACAGCATTTCAGACACAATGTAAGTAATGGTTACCTATTATATATGTGTGTGTGTGTCTGCGTGTGTGTATATATACATACACAGTACTGTGCAAAATTCTTAGGCATCCAAGACACATTTTCAAATTTTAAAGTTTATTTGCTGAGAAAAGTGTTAATATCTGAATAACAAATTTATAGAATTTTATATACATACAGTGCATCCGGAAAGTATTCACAGCGCTTCACTTTTTTCCACATTTTGTTTTGTTACAGCCTTATTCCAAATTGAATTAAATTAATCTTTTTCCTCTAAATTCTACACAAAATACCCCATTGTGACCATGTGAAAAACGTTTTCTCGAGAGTTTTGAAAATTTATTAAAATTAAAAAACAAAGAAATCATATTTACATAAGTATTCACAGCCTTTGCTTAATACTTTGTAGAACCACCTTTGGCAGCAACTACAGCCTCAAGTCTTTTTGAATATGATGCCACAAGCTTGGCACACCTATCTTTAGGCAGTTTTGCCCATTCTTCTTTGCAGTACCTCTGAAGCTCCATCAGGTTGGATGGGAGACGTCTGTGCACAGCCATTTTCAGATCTCTCCAGAGATGTTCAATCGGATTCAAGTCTGGGCTCTGGCTGGGCCACTCCAGGACATTCACAGAGTGGTCCTGAAGCCACTGCTTTGAGATCTTGGCTGTGTGCTTCGGATCGTTGTCCTGCTGAAAAATGAACCGTCGCCCCAGTCTGAGGTCAAGAGCGCTCTGGAGCAGGTTTTTATCCAGGATGTCTCTGTACATTGCGGCATTCATCTTTCCCTCTATCCTGACTAGTCTGCCAGTTCCTGCTGCTGAGAAACATCCCCATAGCATGATGCTGCCACCACCATGCTTGACTGTAGGGATGGTATTGGCCTCGTGATGAGCAGTGCCTGGTTTCCTCCAAACATGACGCCTGGCATTCACACCAAAGAGTTCAATCTTTGTCTCATCAGACCAGAGAATTTGTTTCTCATGGTCTGAGAGTCCTTCAGGTGCCTTTTTGCAAATTCCAGACGGGCTGCCTTGTGCCTTTTACTAAGGAGTGGCTTTCGCCTGGCCACTCTGCCATACAGGCCTGATTGGTGGATTGCTGCAGAGATGGTTGTCCTTCTGCAAGGTTCTCCTCTCTCCACGGAGGAACGCTGGAGCTCTGACAGAGTGATCATTGGTTCTTGGTCACCTCCCTGACCAAGGCCCTTCTCCCCCGATCGCTCAATTTAGACGGCCGGCCAGCTCTAGGAAGAGTCCTGGTGGTTCCGAACTTCTTCCATTTACGAATGATGGAGGCCACTGTGCTCATTGGGACCTTCAACGCAGCAGTAATTGTTCTGTATCCTTCCCCAGATTTGTGCCTCGAGACAATTTTGTCTCGGAGGTCTACAGACAATTCCTTTGACTTCATGCTTGGTGTTTGCGCTCTGACATGCAGTCAACTGTGGGACCTTATATAGACAGGTGTGTGCCTTTCCAAATCATGTCCAATCAACCACAGGTGGACTCCATTTAAGCTGTAGAAACATCTCAAGGATGATCAGTGGAAACAGGATGCACCTGAGCTCAATTTTGAGCTTCATGGCAAAGGCTGTGAATACTTATGTAAATATGATTTCTTTGTTTTTTAATTTTAATACATTTTCAAAACTCTCGAGAAAACTTTTTTCACATGGTCACAATGGGGTATTTTGTGTAGAATTTTGAGGAAAAAGATTAATATAATTAAATTTGGAATAAGGCTGTAACAAAACAAAATGTGGAAAAAGTGAAGCGCTGTGAATACTTTCCGGATGCACTGTATATTGTTGAGGGGGCGAGACTCAGGAAGAAGGATTGCTGGTTGAGGCGGCAGATCATGGACTATGATCCCCGTTAAAGAATCAAGGCACTTGGATAGAGAGATGCTTTCTTCTTTATTAAAGGGTTTATCTTGACATCCCTTTGCACGTGTGAATGTGTGTGTATTTGTGTGTATGTGTGTGTGTGTATGTGTGTGTGTGTATGTGTATGTGTGTGTGTGTATGTGTGTGGTCTGAAAATATACAGAAAGGTAATACAATGTGTTAGAAATGATGAGAACCTTCCTCAAATTACATTTAAACATTAACAAATAACCTGCCATACAGTTAGAAGTTGACTAGTAAGATTCCTTACTTTGATACAAATTGCCACTTACGCATAATACCGTAACAGCCATGTAATATCAATGGCGGAGAAAAGTATAGAATTGCCAACGTAATATTCGCAGAGGTAAACATGCGTAACAGCATAACTTTATATGGTATAAATGACAACGAATAAGTCAATGGTTTCAAACTCTCAAATAAAGCTTAGTCACAAACACTACAATAAACCAAGTCGGATAAACCGTGTCGTAAAATATACATTGCAAATGAAATATTCGTCATTATTAAGCCATTACAGGCATTCAAAGTTAGCTGCAGTGCTAGCTAACAACATTGAGCTGCAGGCTACTTGGCTAACTCAAGCTAACCAAACTCCCACAATATATTTCCGTTTAACACAAACTGTAATAATAATCAAACTATCTATCACTAAGGAGATGGAAAATGCTTACATTTGTTCAAGAATGCACACGGGATATGGCAAATACACACGGAGAGTCCCAGCAGCTTCAGTCTGACCCAGCAGCTTCAGTCTGACCCAGCAGCTTCAGGTTTCAGTGTGACTGGGCATGTCCTGACATGTTCAGACTGCGTTAATGCCGTTTTACCAGCAGATGACGTTTCACCTGCTGGGCTTTCTAACACAGCCGCCCCCAATGTCCGTCCTGAGGACATTTGAACTCCCAGAGAAAGCCCATCAGTTTGTGCCATCCTCAGAGTCACTGATTTTAGGCAGCTGGATGAGCCGGGCGACAGGTCGAACGTATGGTCTTTCCTCTAACCTTTACAGTTGCTGTTCTGACGTTTCCATCTTGCTCCAGGATGTAATCTTGACCACTTTTCCCACTGGCCAGAGCGCTCGTGGAGCTGCTGGATCAACTATTAGAACGACCTGGTCCATGGCCAGCTGGCCTCCATCAGTCTGCCACTTAGATCTTCCCTGTAGGCCTTGGCAGGTACCGTCGGATGAAGGGTGACCAGAAGTTGTCTGCTAACACCTGATTATGCCTCCATCGTCGTGTCCCCAGAATACTGCTTGAGTCAATACAGGGCCTGCGGTAATGAGGAATCACGACGCCCCATAAGTAGAACGTGTGGCGTAACTGGGTCAGGGTCAGCAGCATCAGCTGAAACGTATCCAAGTGGTTTAGAATTTAGAATCCCTCCCACTTCATCGAGAACGGTGTGCAGGACCGGTTCTGGTACTGACTGATCACGGAGGATGACTCTGAGCGCAATTTTTTCACGGATCGGACATCTCGCTCCCAGGCCCCCGCCAAAATGTGGGCACTTGGTGGATTGAACCGGAAGGAGATCTTCTGTTTTGCTAGCGGATCTTGCAGCTCGGGTGCCATGGCATCAAAGGCCTCCCGTAATTCCCGCTTACCCCCAACGAAGTTGGTACCATTATCACACAGGAATTCAACCGGAGTGCCGCGCCTGGCTATGAATCTGCACACGGACAGCAGGAAGGAATCCGTATCAAGACTCTCTAACAAGTCGAGGTGGACGCACCTGGTGGTCAGGCATTTATACACAATCCCCATCGCTTCTCAGTCCTGCGGCCGAATTTTCACAGTTAATGGGCCAAAACAGTCCACCTCCCGTGGAGTAGAATGGTGGTTTGTAGATACGCAGCCTGCAGTGTGGAAGATCCGCCATCTTGGGAACGTTCTGGCTTGGCGCGCCAGAGCTGGCACCCCCTGCAGCTGTGCTGATGCTTCCGTATCGCCTCCCGGGCACGCAGGACCCAGTACTGCCGTCGCATCTCGGCCAACACCCGTTCGGCCCCCGGATGGAGAAGCTTGTCGTCAAAGTCCTGAATCAGCAGCTTAGTGATCTGGCGTGCTGGATCCAGAATGATCGGATGGATAGCATCTGCTTCCAGATCCTCTGCCTGCGGAGTCTACCCCCAATGCGAAGTAGTCCTGTGGCCTTGTCATATTCGGGTGAGAGTGTGATCAATGCGACTATTAGCGAAACAGATCGACTAGCTTTAAGGGCCTTTAAATCCTCAGGGAAAGAGTCCTGCTGAGCCTGGGGCCAGGAATAGCTTCTCTGCGAAGAGGTAGGTTGCAGCATCTGCAGCCTGACAGTCACTAGAGGCAGCCGCCCCATGAAGGGATGTGACGGTAGTCTGGACTAGCTCCTTCCAGGTGTGGAACTGCACCGGATCAGGTAGGCCTGGGTTCCGAGTCTCAGATGTTATACCGACAAAGGTGGACTTCCGGAGTTCGACAGAGTCAAATTCATCGTCTGCTGCTTGTGGGCATAGCCGGCCACTGGTCCAGAGGCGACGGAGGAAATTTGGACCATTGATCCATCTGTTGTGAATGCGCCATATCTGAGAGCCTCAGGCCTCGTGTTATGTCGTCCGCTGGATTCCTCGCCGAGTCCACATACCTCCAGCTGGCTACCTCAGTTAGAGTTTGAATCTCTGCAATACGCGTGCCGACAAAGACCTTGTAACGACACGACTCTGATCTTAGCCATTGGAGCACCGTAGTGGAGTCTGACCAGAGGAACGTCTGTTGAATGGGTATGGTCAGCTCTGTCTGGATAAGCTTGGCGAGCTGAGCGCCAGTGAGTGCTGCGCTAAGTTCCAGACGTGGCATGCTAAGGCGTTTCTTCGGTGCCACTCTCGATCTAGCTAGCACAAAGGAGGTGTAGATATGACCTTGGTCGTCGACGGTGCGTAGGTAGGCTACTGAACCATACGCTCTCTCTGACGCATCGCAGAAGACGTGAAGCTCCCTAGATGCAGTGGGCCCGTCGGCACATGGAGCGCATAGGTTCGTGGAAATTGGAGGTGGATGAGATCAGGAAGCTCCGTCACCCAATCGATCCACTGTTCTCTCAGAGACTGAGGCTCAATTGGATCATCCCATCCGATGTCTTGCTTCCAGATATCCTGGATGATGACCTTCGCCCTGGTGATGAAAGGATTGATAAAGCCGAGTGGATCATACTGACTTGCCAGAGCTCTATAAATATTCCTCAGGGTTGGCTCGAGGTGGTCCACTGGACGGTGCTTGAAGCCTAGTGAGTCGGTGAGACAGTTCCACTGGAGGCCCAAGGTCGACTCCTGCAGGTTGTTGCTACCCTTAGACAGCCAAAGCTCACAGCTGTCTGATTTGGCTTCTGGGGGAAGATGCTCGATTACTGCTGGCACATTACTCGCCCACTGCCGGAGATCAAATCCTCCTTCCAGGAGTAGCTTGCGTAGGTTGTCAATGAGAGCTTTGGCTTCCGCAGCAGTGTTGCTCTGGAGACAGTTGTCCACATAGAAGGAGTGCTCCACAACTTCGACCAAGTTGGAATTGCGCCACAGTTATCTTGAACATGACGTTGGAGAGCATATACAGCACAACAAGGGCTGCATGTGGTCCCAAACGGCAGCACCTGCCATTCATAGATAGTTGGCTCTTCCTCCCTCTGCATGTCTCTCCAGATGAACCTCAGCACTGGTCTGTCAGTGGGCTGCAAACGGATCTGATGGAACATTGCCTTTATGTCCCCACTCACAGCAACTGAGTGCTGACGGAATCTCAGTAAGACACCTAGCAGTGAAGGTCCCAAGGTCGGTCCAGGCAACAGGAGTTCATTCAGTGACTGCCCTCGGTACTGGAAAGAACAGTCGAAGACGACTCTATCCTTTCCGTTGTGGTGGACCATATGGTGTGGTATAAACCACGACTCTGGTGACTGGCTGGCTTCTTCTGATGAGATCTTTGAAACGTAGCCTGATTCCTCCAGCCTCCGGATCTCAGCACAGTAAGATTTAGCTTGTGTAGGGTTCTTAGCAAGCTTCCGCTCTGTGCTGCGAAGCCTGGGGAGTACTGCTTCCGCAGGAGCCAGGAGAGCTATGTCGGTCGTACGGCGAAGAAGAGGAGTGGCGTAGCGTGGCACGCCATCTACGGTCACTCTAGTGGTGGTTGTCTGGAGCAGAGCGAGAGCGTGTTGGTCTTCCTTCGAGCGAGTGATAACTTTCTCACTGTAGGGCAAGGTGTCCATTTGCCAAAGGCGTTCCACATTCCTAGGAGCTCGCTGGGAGCTGAGGCCGTGGTGATGTGCAGGCATTGTTGGACTCCAGGTAAGAAATGGACAGTATCAACTGGCCCTTGAAGAGACCAGCCCAGCTTAGTGCAGATGGCAACAGGTCCGCCTGATGGTCCTGCGTGCACTGGTTGGACTGGAGTGATCAGGTGGGGCATATCAGACCCGATTAGGAGCAGAGGTTGAACCCGGTTCACAGGAAGTAAGGGAAGTTCTCGGAGGTGTTTGTATTTCTGCTGCAGCACACCAACTGGATAAGTGTATTCAGCGAGAGCTAATCCCTCGGCGGTGAAGGCGTGGGGTATCAGGTGCTTCTCGTATGGCCGCAGCGGTGATGATATCTCCAAGGAGACTGATGCGCCATTAAGTTGCTTAACGCTTTGGTGCACAGTCTGCAAGTGAAGAGTCTCTGGATGGCTGACGAGGTTGAGCTGTTGCACCACTTGAGGAAGAACGATGCTTCTTTCTGACCCGTCATCTAGTACTGCGTAAGCTCCATCATTTGGTCGCCGTTATGGAGGAGGACCTTGACCACCTTGAGCATTACTCTTTGAGACCTGTTGGGCCGATCCAGGAATACCCTTGTGGGAAGTAGGCTGACTGCGTACACTTTCTGTTTGGTTTCCTGGACTGACTCGTGCAAGATGGTGAGGTGTGTCTCCTTGCAGGTTTTACAGGGGCGCTTAAGTGTGCACCGGTCCTCGGGGTGATTGCGTCCGCATTTCGACACCGATTGCCATCCTGAAGCCACTTCAGGATCTGATTGGTGGTCAACTTCTTGAATTCCTCACAGGAATTAAGGTAGTGGTCCTGACTGTCACAATAGGGACAGAACGGTTTGAACTTGGGTTTGGCCTTCATCCGCGTAAGCTCTGTGGAAGATGTCTCTTTCCTGTCAGCTACATTGAAGCACACAGTATCTAGCTTCTCTTTAGGTTGAGCATTTCGCTGATCCCTTCGAGCTGGTCTAGGGGTATTCATCTGATACAGTGCTGCCGCTCTACTGGAGATCCGCCTTGCTTGTGACTTTGTTTGGAGCCAGGTCGCCAAGTCCAAAAGGGTGTAGGTTCTGTCGGTGCCAGTCTGTAGAATACCATATCGCAGGCAATACTCAACAAAGCCATCGCGGTAAGTGGGGGGCATCTTACTGAGCAGACGATCAACGTGGGAACCACAGTGGAGCTCATATCCATTCTGTCCCTCGAGTGTCTTTAACATGCCTACCAAGGACTGGACTGACAAGGCGAATGAGTCAAAGGCGTCGCATCACCAATCTTTAGAGCAGGCGCGTTGAGTATAGCACCTAGCTCACTCTGGACCAGCTGTCTGGTTGCCCATATTTATCTTGTAGAGCCTGCAGCGCACTCGTATAGGGTGCCGGGTCATGCATGTACGCCTTGGCAAGCTGCAGCGCGCTTGGGAGCTTAATGTGTCCTATCAACACCTGATATTTATATTGCTCACTGAGGTGATGGTTGCTCCCCAGTATGTTGTCTAGTGCAAGCCTAAGCAGAGCAAAGTCACTCTCCCGACCACTCTCGAACACTGGAAGGGAAGGCCGAGGGATTCCAAGGCTGATGCTATGAGTAACTCAGCTCCGGGTAGTGTGTGTAACCAGGGTAGGGAGCAGAGAGAACTGGCACAGGCTGGTTCCCATGGTGAGTCGAGTGAGGCAGTAGAGCTCTGTGGCTGGCATGCTGAGCAGTGTTAAGTGGCTCCATGGCTGGTTGGCTGTAGCTGTACGTGGGTTGGTACGCTGTTGAGAACTGAGACTCTACAGGATTAGCGGGACATTGTAGGTTGGAGTGCAAACTCATCGCCGGTGCTAGGCGACTAGGTGGTTTGACTCAAAGGTTGATGCCACTTGAGGCGCGTGATGAGTTAGAGGTGCTGAGGTGACATGCACTGAAGGGTGTGGCACAGGCTGTAGTCTCACAGACATAGGTGCCATGGGTACTGGACTCTGGGGCTGAGCTGTTGGATCTGTAGGAGAAGCTGGTCTCGCTGGGGTGGCCGCAGGTTGCAGCTGCTGTGATCCAGCAGGAAGGGCCATAGAGATTGGAGTGGCTTGTTGCTTCACTTGTAGGGAAGAAATGGGTGAGTGCGTAACAGGAGCAGGTGGTGGAAGTAACTGGGTCGACCGTAGCTGGGAGGAGGTTGTACGTTCGTTGACCTGTCTCACCTGCTCTGGCGTTGGTAAGCCCAGAAAAGGGTCTGACTTGTCAGAGTGCGCAGCTGAATGTGTAGGTGCCAGCTACTGGAAAGCATAGAAGAACGAAGCTTAGCAATCTCAAGGTCTTGTTCAGCCCTCTTCAGGCGCCGCTCTCTTTCTAGCCGCTTAGTGAGTGCTTCTCTGGCTTTGAGTGCCTCGTCTTGGAGTCGCTGTGCTTCCTTGGCTTGACCATCCAGCAGTTCACACTCAAAGTCAGCTTGAGTTTCATGCTCGATCATACAGTGCATATCTTCCAGCTCCAACTGCTTTATTCTCTCTTCCAGGATTGCAGCTTGAGTTGTAGAGAGACCCTGAGTGGGATAGGTACCGACTGAGTAACATGTATGTCTACTAGTTCTGCTATGGATGTGGGAACTTCTGTTGGACAACCTGCTATGGTTACTGCTGCGTGGCTGTTAGAGCGGGATACAGCAGTTGTTAGGTCCATGGTCGCAGAGGGTTGGAATCCAACTTGGTAGTCATCCAGGTAAGCAGGTAAGTGATGTTCTCTCTGTGAACGTCTTCGGAGCTCTACGTTGTCTGATGCTGCATTGTCCATGATCCTCCTCTTAGGCTGCACTCAATCCGGCTCGAAGGACCAATGTTGAGGGGGCGAGACTCAGGAAGAAGGATTGCTGGTTGAGGCGGCA
The DNA here is from genome assembly GCF_015220715.1 of Pygocentrus nattereri. NCBI lineage: Eukaryota > Metazoa > Chordata > Actinopteri > Characiformes > Serrasalmidae > Pygocentrus > Pygocentrus nattereri. The sequence continues at coordinate 18,238,666 of NC_051212.1, read as the reverse complement.
GATCATGGACTATGATCCCCGTTAAAGAATCAAGGCACTTGGATAGAGAGATGCTTTCTTCTTTATTAAAGGGTTTATCTTGACATCGCTTTGCACGTGTGAATGTGTGTGTATTTGTGTGTATGTGTGTGTGTGTGTATGTGTGTGTGTGTATGTGTATGTGTGTATGTGTGTGTGTGTATGTGTGTGGTCTGAAAATATACAGAAAGGTAATACAATGTGTTAGAAATGATGAGAACCTTCCTCAAATTACATTTAAACATTAACAAATAACCTGCCATACAGTTAGAAGTTGACTAGTAAGATTCCTTACTTCGATACAAATTGCCACTTACGCATAATACCGTAACAGCCATGTAATATCAATGGCGGAGAAAAGTATAGAATTGCCAACGTAATATTCGCAGAGGTAAACATGCGTAACAGCATAACTTTATATGGTATAAACGACAACGAATAAGTCAATGTTTCAAACTCTCAAATAAAGCTTAGTCACAAACACTACAATAAACCAAGTCGGATAAACCGTGTCATAAAATATACATTGCAAATGAAATATTCGTCATTATTAAGCCATTACAGGCATTCAAAGTTAGCTGCAGTGCTAGCTAACAACATTGAGCTGCAGGCTACTTGGCTAACTCAAGCTAACCAAACTCCCACAATATATTTCCGTTTAACACAAACTGTAATAATAATCAAACTATCTATCACTAAGGAGATGGAAAATGCTTACATTTGTTCAAGAACGCACACGGGATATGGCAAATACACACGGAGAGTCCCAGCAGCTTCAGTCTGTCCCAGCAGCTTCAGTCTGACCCAGCAGCTTCAGGTTTCAGTGTGACTGGGCATGTCCTGACATGTTCAGACTGCGTTAATGCTGTTTTACCAGCAGATGACGTTTCACCTGCTGGGCTTTCTAACATATATATATATATATAAATAAAATACACACACACACACACACACACACACACACACACACACACACACACACACACACACACACACACACACGCCACTTTATTAGGTACACCTTGTTAGTAAAAGGTTGGACCCCCTTTTGCCTTCAGAACTGCCTTAATTCTTCATGGCATACTTTCAACAAGCTGTTGGAATGGCTCAGAGATTTTGTTTGGTTATTTAAGTTACTGTTGCCTTTCTATCATCTCGAACCAGTCTGCCCATTCTTCTCTGACCTCTCACAACAACAAGGCATTTTTGTCCACACAACTGCCGCTCACTGGATATTTTCTCTTTTTCGGACCATTCTCTGTAAACGCTAGAGATGGTTGTGTGTGAAAATCCCAGTAGATCAGCAGTTTCTGAAATACTCAGACCAGCCCGTCTGGTACCAACAACCACGCCTGCCAACTGTGTACCTAATAAAGTGGCCGGTGAGTGAGTGAGTGTGTGTGTGTGTGTGTTATATATATATATATATATATATATATATTAGTGATGGGACTTGATTAAAAAATTTAATTGAGTTAATTACAGGGTCTGTAATTAATCGCAATTACAAAAATTGTTTTGCTACAAAAATTTTGAATGACACGTATATTCTTAACAACAAACATGTTTATTACTTTTTGAAATGTTTCTTTTTTATTGTTATTAAACCAACAGATGTGTTGGTGCTATTATAGTTATTCAGATTTCAAGTATTTCAGGAACCCCTGATTGTTTAACTTATTTGAAAAATAAATAAATAAATGTAAACAGCACATTAGACAATCATAGCACCATTTCTTGTACAGAACTGTAAAAATTAAAAATAAATAAAACAACTATACAATATTGCAACTCCTGAGAGTTTAACATCTGGTGTAAACAAAAATTAAAGTGCCATTTCTAAAGTAACAACAGAATTATGGCAAAACTACATATTGCATTTAAGAGCATAGAATTTAGCACAACATTCAACCTGCAATATTTTTGTACAACCAAAACATACAACACTGAGGCTACTTTTTCTCCTTGAGCCAGTTACTGAGACAAACGAGCCTGTTCACATTTTCAGAGCTTAAGGCTGCTCTTTTCTTCTGGATGATGTTCCCAGCAAGTGAGAACCAACTCTCACATGGGATAGAAGTGGCAGGGCTTGCTAGGTACTTTCTAGCCAGAGTGGAGAGCTGTGGATGTGCCCCTGCATGTGCTGACCACCATTGTAGTGGGCAGTCTGTCTCACTGATTGTCTGTTCTGCTTTACAGAGGCTAAAGGCATTAGACCCTACATCAGAATCAGAGTCAGAGTCAGAAGAAAAGCACAAGGGGCCTTTCTTTTTTGGTGGCTCATCTGTGAGGTAGCTTTTATAGATCCATCTTGAAGGAGTTCTTCAAGCTTTTTCCACACGGCTTCTCGCTCTTCTCTTGGAAGACACTTTAAGTCCTTAAAGCGAGGGTCAAGCATTGTAGCCATTTTGAGCCAATCATAATTAAGTGCAGCTTTCCGCTCTGACTTCATGAAGTCCTTCATGAAGGCTGTCTTGAATTTCACAATGTAGGTAGAATCCTCATCAGGACCTTCATAGTGTGGTCCAGGAATCATAGGACAGGCAAGACCGCAGAACATGAGACGTAAGTCTCTCCACCAAGAAGATCAGTCACATGTCTGCAGTGAGAAAGAAATAAAAATAAATTAGTTTATCAATTACAGTGATCAATTTAGGCAATAATTATTTAGAAAATATTTTACATTGTTCCATTTACCTGCATGGTTCAAGGATGGCTGCCAACTTCTCTAGTTTTGTCCACTCTGCTGCTGATAATAAGACCAGTTTGTGCCTGTTTGTCCAGAGTAGCCTTTACTGCCTCTTTGTTTTTGAGAAGACGACGGATCATAAACAGTGTGGAGTTCCACCTTGTGGAAACATCCTGGATTAGGGGGTCATTTTCCTGGTCAAGTGCCCTTCGCTCTTTATACAGTTCCACTGTGTTGGCTGGACTGTGTCTGAAATGACCCACAATCTTGCGGCACTTTGCTAGTACATCATTAAATCCACAACTGTCCAGGCACTCAGTGACGGATCTCTGCAAAATATGCGCAACACGCGGCATCTGCTGAAATGGGAGCCGTCTTGCTGCTGCCATCATGTTTCTGGCACAATTGGTGCCAACTGTTGTAACCTTTTGCTCAATTTTCCAGGACTCAGCTACAGAAAAAATGCTCTGCGGAGTTTAGTGCATAATGTCTGTTGACTTTCTCTACAGTGAAAGATGCTGATGGCCAAACTTTGTTAACAGCGCACACTGAGTGCGCGGTCACGCCAAGGCAGTTAGACTTGCTGGCGGAAGTCCAAAGGTCCCCTGTCAATGCAACACAATCAACTGCATTCAATACGTCGTGTTTTGGCTGCTTTTCACCATAAAGCTGCCCTGATCTTACTCGCCATGGTTTTCCTACACGGGAGTTGGTGAGCAGGGTCCGATGTCGCGATCTAACACAGACTGTAGCCCCCCATCCTCGACCCCCGAAAGCGGTCTACAGTCTGTTGCGATCCATTTAATCAGGGAGCTGCTTCATTTTTCAGACGTAGACTTACTTATTTTGGCCCTGAACCCGGTCGCCTGGTCCAGTGCGGCCGGCTGGGCCGGTTATTTATCGCTGAAATCAGCTGCGGGGGCGGCTCCGCTCACCGCAACAAGTTTAGCATTGAGATGGTATTTTAGGCTTGAGGAGCTTCGGTGATGAGCAAACTCCTTTTTGCACAACTTGCATACAACAGCAGTCTTTTCGAAAGTCCCATCAGGAGGTTTTTTAAAGCTAAATTGTGCCTCAGTTGACCAAAAGAAGCGGCTACGTCGTCCATCGTTGTTGTTTGCGGATGTTGCTTGTGCATCAGATTTACAGGCATGCTAGAACACGCGAATACAAAGGTTCCGGCTCCAAACTTAAAAAAGGGATTATTTCTGATAAAAGATTTAACGCGTTAAAGTCTTTGTAATTAATTAATCTAACTTAATGCGTTAAAGTCCCGTCCCTAATATATATATATATATATATATATATATATATATACACACACCTCCTCTATCCTGCTGCTCCACCATCCCCTCCTCCTTAGTAGAGTCTCGGAGGTGGGCCCTCACTCTGCTATACACAGACTGCTTGTGTATGTAACGGTGTACAATAGTTGTATTAATATTATGCTATGAAATTCCTGATAATTCCTGTCAACCCGCTGGTTGGTCAGCGTATATATATATATGTATATATATATATATATATATATATGTGTGTGTGTATATATATATATATATATATATATATATAATAATATATATGAATATATATAGGTGATTCGGTGCAGTCTCGGCAGTAGAATGGGTGCGTGCTGCCGTGTTGTCCACTGACTGAAGCATGAACAGAAACTTATACTGTGATTGCCATACTCATTACAGGCAAATAACACTGCATCCTCCCAATCTGGTGTCCATCATTGACCCTGGGCGGACGAAACCCCGATAGGAAGGGTCACATATATACATCCTGTTTCGAATTACTTTGATGTCGGCTCCTCGCTCCTTTTTTCTTGCGATTAACCATTTCTTTCCGAGATCATCATAATAATAATCCATCCATCCATCCATCCATCCATCCATCCATCCATCCATCCATCCATCCATCCATCCATTTTCTAATCCGCTTCTCCGTCAGGGTCGCGGGGGGCTGCTGGAGCCTATCCCAGCAGTCTTCGGGCGGAAGGCAGGATACACCCTGGACAGGTCACCAGTCCATCGCAGGGCACTAATAATAATAATGATAATAATAATTCTTTATTTTTATATAGCGCTTTGTCAAGGACCCAAAGATGCTTACAATTCAAAGTACATAGATAACACACTTAACACAGACAACAAGAGCACAATAATACAAACAAAAAGACAAGGCAGTATATGGGAGGTCATATGAAGGAGCATAACAGACTGAGGGTAGGTTTTGAGTTTGGTGAGGCAGACCAGTTTATATAAGAAATGTCTGGATAATGACAGGGTCAGACATTGAAGACATGAGGGAAATCATCAAATGGAAATGAGTAAAAACTCAAAATGATTCTACACAGAACTTCCCAATCCGGAAGTGTCGACCCCAGAAATGTCAGAAAGGCTCATACTGAGGGCTTCTGCAGGAAATGCGTGTGTAGAAAGTTCTTCTTGAGGAAACACAGAGCAGAGCAGGCTGCTTAGACCAGTAGCCAGACAATGCTACTCAATACACTGTTCTATATCGTGGTTGCTGGGGTGGTGATATGAGGCAAATAACAGGATTCAACTGCCAGCTGAAGAGAATGTGAAGTTCAAGAGATTGAAGTTTAAAAATCTGTTTATACCTGTTTATATGTTTAAAATATTTTAATATGGCTGCAGAAAAACTGATATTATGGAGTTTTATTCAGCCAATGAGCTCAATAACCACAGTCTACAGAGTGAAATGTGGTATTCAGGATTTTGTTTATTTAATATTTGCAGGCAAAGCCTTATATAAGATTTTTGAAGGGCTTAAGTTTAGTTAAGAGTTTTTGTTCTCAATTGCTTGGATCTCAATTCCTTTTGCAAACCAACAACAGAAAAAAACAGTACGTTCCTGCATTGAGCAGTAAAGACTTGCTGTTTTTTTATTCATCCTGTCACATGACTTACCAGAAAGAGCAGCTGGACAAGCTGACAACAGCAGGCATAACAAAAAAAATGATGAGACTGATAACCATAGAATCAGCATCCCTAATCTTTTTAGCACTGAGATAACTCAAAAGTGCGTTTCACTTAAAATGATGTAGCATGTTAAGACAGGTTGGGAGAGACTAAAGAATTTTATCACTGAATTGAAAGACATTTGCTGCTTTGGCCACACCCTTCAAAAGACAGTAGAACATGAACACAGGTTGTTTTGTGCACAAGGACCAGTAAACAGCAAGTGAATCTTAAAGGATAAAGGATTTTTCCCTACTGTGAGAAGAGGCTGGTAAGAGAAGTTCACATTATGCAACTATGACTAAACAGAACGCAACAGAATGACTAAACTTTGATTTGTCATGTTGCGATTCATACTAGTGAAAAGGTCAGTGTATGTTACTTCTAGAGTGAGATTGCTGATTAAAATATTTAGACACAAATGTAAACTACGAATGAAAGGATCAATATAGTTTATTAAATTTATTAATAAAATGTGGACTGCACGCTGGAGAATATTAAAAGGGCAACTGTATTGAGATCTACATATGACCTCTCCAGGAACTGGAATGTTTATGTCCTGGAATATAAAATGTGTCTTTCTATTTCTATTAGCATCAGAAAAACATAGATACATAGCTGTAATCTTCTCAACATTAAAAAAAATCCTGCAGTCAGTATTCTGATTCATAAGCAGTAGTGGTTACTCATATTTGATTGCGATTTACATCTTTGATTAAACACCTTAAACTCCAAAGATCCAAAAGTCTTGATCAAGGGTAGGAAACTCTGGCCCTGAAGTGTCAGATGTCTGCACAGTTTAGTTATTTCCTGCTCAAACCCACCTAATATAAGTCAGAAATCAGTTACCTGGTTTGTCTGGTGTATTAGAACAGAGAAATCATGAAATCATGAAATCATACTGGACTCTCAGTTCCTCACCCCATTCTAAACTGAATTTGGCCTTATATCCTATGTTATAAACATTAATGCTCAGCACCAAATGCAAAAGTACAACTTGTCACATATGAGATATGCGAGAAGAGTCCTTCATTATCAGGATTACTAGTGAAAATGATGTTTAGGGCAAGTTCTTAGGGCCCTGTAGCCGAGGTTGTCAGCAGATAATGATTTTCTCTGCACATCACACACTGTTCTGAAGACATTTAGAAAGTAATGATTTAGTAACATTTTGTCAAAATAAAGTGCAAGTGTTGCTGGCCTGTTTCTTAATTATCACCCTTTTATGTGATCACCATACTTTCATATCATTGCCAAAATATCTGGTTGGGAGGAAAAGTGTAGTTAATTACTATTTTTAAGTTGTGTAGTTATCATTTTAAGTCCCCTTTAATGTCTCCCAGATTTTCTGCGACAACATGTATTTTGCAGCCCAGTGAAGAAGAATTGCCAGTTGACCGTACATAACTGGTCTTTATATCATAGCTGTTCCTTATTACTTGATCATTTCTGGCGCCTAGAGAACAGGCTGAGAAGGTTCAGCAGAAACACTAGTCCAATAATAAAACACAGACTGCAGTAAATTAAACTAAAAAGTTGAAATGAAATGACTATCAGCAGAAGTAATTTGTCCAGGTCAATTACAAACATCAGCACACAAGCCTTCAGTGCGCCCTTCAAGCAAATTAGCAATTTTTATTTATTTATATTTTTCTATCAAGTTAGGATGTCATATCGTCTGTTTACGCTTCAGTCTATAGTCACTCAAAGCATTATGAGGAGCAGTCAGTTATGTTTATGTCCTGTGTCTATTGGGTGCAAGACTGTACTGTACTGACTGTAAAGCCAGGTATTTTGAAAGGAGGGAGTGGGGTTGGCACCTTAATAAATTAAGACCTTGACTGTTTTTGTGTACTCATATAAGATGGCACATGAGATGGCTTACAGTATGTAATTAATCACATCCAAAACAGCGAGTGTAGCGTCATCTGCAAAAGAGCAATGCAGGTGACTATGGGCTGGCAGTGCTGAGAAAGAGAGTGTTTAAAAAAAAAGGGGGTCACTTAATGTTTCTTTTTGTGTTGAGGGGGCAACATTCATTTATTCAGTTTTTTATTTGCTTTGAAGATAAAACAAGGACTCCTTTCCTCAAAGGTCATAGAGTTTTCGGCTCTAGAGTCAGTTAACATTAATCTGTTTAGGTTCTATGTTCTAATGCTCCAAGAGTTTTCTGTTCTGTATGTTCATATTTTATAATGTCGTAACGAAGACATAACCCAGGATACAGTGTCGCACAATAGGGTAAGAGAGTTAACACATTTATTATACCTGTACAGCTTCCAAAGAAGAGTAACGTGTGGAGACCTCTGCACGCCTAGAATACCAACTGAAATTGCAGTTTCCAGATGGCTTTCAAGCACAGTGGATTGTCTTTCTGTAGGTTGTGCAACGACAACTTAAAATATGGGATCTAAGAAATGTGAGTGTGCCTGTTTTTTATGTTTTGTATTTTTGGTCTTCTGTCAAAAAATTTAAATTACTGCAACATATTTTTCTTTGTCAATCACAGCCAAACCAGATGATGAACAACATTTATTAGGGGATACAGATGATGGTAAGAGGTTTATGTATCTCAAGAAAGAAATAGCTTTGTTGTTTGACAGCTTCATTTCACACAGTAATACCATCACTTGGTAGTTTATTTAGGCTTTTGATTAATAATAAGCTTCTTTTCTTCTATTTAGAAATAACAGTGCTCTTTGACAAGATCAAAATTGTGCTCATTGGATGTCAGAAAGCTGGGAAAAATAAGATTGGAAATGCCATTCTCGGGAAGAACGCCTTCACATACCTGAACACACGTAAAGAACACTACTTGAAGGATGACAACACAATATTTGGAAGACGCATTACGTTAATCCGTGTCCCTGGTTGGTCTCAAGACTTGAGCTCTGATGATATTAAGCAATTTAAAATCCAGCAAGTGATTAAAGACAGTGTGAAGTCGTTTAAAGATGGACCTCATGCTATTCTACTGGTTGTGAAAAGAAACACGACACTTACAGAGACAACAAGAGAGACACTGGAAAAACTTTTGGGTTCCAATGTTTCTGAGCATATGCTAGTTTTTTCTATAGATGGAGCAAAGATTTCATTTGCTACCATGATTGACCACTGTGCAGAGAGGAGACAAACAACAATTGACAGATGCAAAAAAGATATCACCTCTTTAGGAGATGCATGTGTGGAAAGCAAAACATGGAGTTAATTGAAATAATTGAGGACTTCATTATGAAGAAGAAAGCCATTAATTTTCATTCCACTGGGAAGGAACAACCAAAGCCTGAACGGCAGGTTCAGCAGCTGGCTACTCTGGTGAATAGACTGAAACAGAGAATTTCAGATCTGAGTGAGTACATCTCAAAATTACAATCACGCAACCAGACAGAGACTTCTAAACTGCGAAGAACAATAGAGTTAAAGAATGAAGAAATAAGGAATCTACAAGCTGTGCTGAGACAAAAGGAGGAAGCACTGAGAGAAATGAAGGAGGCGACAGAAAGACTAAGGTCAAACCAAAGTACCACAGAGATGTCTGCCCTGCATGAAAGGATAACACAGCTTGAGAATGAAGGAAGAGAAAGAGAAAAGGAGCTTCAGAAAATGTTGGAAGAAAATGAACAGAAAAGGCAGAGATAAGAACATTGAAAGAAGAAAATCAAGAATTAAAGGACATTTTGTGTGTGCAAGAAAGAAAAAAGAGGCAAATCCAAAGGAGGATGACAAACGGAACCGAGGCAGAATCATTTGAATTATATGTGCTGCTCCCAACAGGTAACTTGCTATAAATCTTGCTAATATTTTTTATTTTTTTGTAACAACACTCATTCTTTGTGTGTACCACTCTGAGTGAATAGACGTGCATTAGTAACTCTGGCAGCAACAAAAATCCAAGACTTAACAATATTTAGGGACGATGTCCAAATAAATCTTCTGGATAACTTTCATTAGAACATCTGCTAATACCAGCGCTTCACTCTGTACATCACAGATTCCTCTATAAACAGAAGTATACATTGGTGATCTTTCACTTTTATGAAAGAAAGCCTAAAGACTGGGCATTAATGTATTGTATATTGCTGTTGTCCAATGAAAACCGAATATGTGTAAAATATTTACTTTATAAGAGAAGGGAAAAATACTCTTACCTTTCAATGTTAGTCAATGCAAAGAGATTTTGTTCCAAGTGATTTTAAAGCATTTCTATTGGTCTGTTCATCTTTAAATTTTTACACAATGTAAAGGACAGCTGGTGCGTTGAAATGATGTAGAAAGCTAAAAATCAACAAAAATGATATACATGAGATACATTTTTCACTGGACAGTGACGAAATGTAAAGACTGTATTTGATGCTGTTGCTTTGCATTTGCATTGCTTTTTCTCACTTGCAAAAATTCTTTGCAATTTTATGTTGAGAAATTTTATTTTTTAATTGTTGCACTATTTAATTCAGATTCAGCCTCTCAAATCAAAGTCAAAATGGTCAAATATAAAAAAAACATTTCTAATTTCAACATATGTTATCTCTGAAGCATTTTTAGTAAAGATAGGATTTCAGTTATTTGCATATTGTTGCATTTTGTTTTACATTTGAAGATATTATTGAAAATAATGGGATACTTTATTTAATTAATTAATTAATTAATTTGTTCTGACAGCGACCATGTGAAACACACATTGGCCTATTTCTATGGTCTCATGTTCTTATGTTCACCTGAGAGATCAGGAAATTAAACAATGATTCATGACTTCCTGTTTTACTGGATAAGTGTTGATGCAGAGGCCAAATAAACTTTCTCATTGGCATAGGCAAGATTAGCCATAGTCTAATGACCACAGAATGAGGCTTCTGACATGGCCTGACTGGAGAGCCCAAAAGAGAGGACATGGGACCCTAGAGGACCTGGAAGAGACTGATCTCAGAGTCCTAGCTGTATTCTCCATTTTTGGCATTTTTAGTTTATTGAGGATCTGATAGCATTCAGAGAAGCTGCATGGAAGTCAATTATGGTTGAGTTTTAGAATTTCTAGCTTTACGATAGTGAGCAATGTTGCACAAAAGCTCAGATAAAATAATTGTTATTGTTGATAATTTGGTATATAAATACAAGGAGGGCTATCCATCCAGATAATGCCAGTGCCTTCATTTTAAAATCCTTAGTAAAGAAACTGGCCCTACATAACAGTCTCACACAAAGTAATATGGATATCAGCTGCTTCCTTAAATACAGCAGATTGATGTTTAAAAAATGGTGCATTCTGAAGAAACAGATCCAGCTTCCTGATAAAGAGGATTTTAACTCATGGTTCAGATGGCTGAGAAATCCAGATGGAGGGTGGGAGGTAAAAAGCAGAATGGACGAGATGGAGGCCTGTACCCTGCTAGTTTAGAAATTAGGAGAGAATGACGTAAATAGAAAATCACAACGGATGTTGGACAAGATTCTCTTTTTATACCTTTCTCGAGTCATCTAAACAAAAAAAATCACAGCATATTTTGGATGTGATCCTTATGTTATGAAGAGGAGCAATTTTTCCATTTGAATTGAAAGACTTGCCTGCTACGGAGGCAATAGATACAAGCAGATACCTTGTCCCCTAGACACCCTCATATTCAGAAAATCAATGTAAGCATACAACAATATGGAGCCATACAACTTAACAAGACTGTCTATTGGCTTCCTATTCTAATTTTCCTGTTCTGTCTTAAATGGTGCATCTGTTGTTATTATAATGCGTGATGCCAGACTACAACTGCAGCAACATTGAAGGTGGAATGGAAAAATTCAAACAAGCTGGCATGGCAGGTAAGTTATTTATGTTCACCTGTGTTTTGTGTAACTGTTAACCCCAATTTAAGTGTTAGTGGTGTTGCCTGTAGTTGTTTTAGGTCTATCACCAGCATATAGTGTATATATATCAGATATAATAATATATTTCACTTGTCTTGCACTTGACTCAATTACTTGAATCTTTATTCAGCAGTTGTGTCCTGTACTTTAGTCTTTACGCCTCTTTTTTGTGTTAGTTTTTTTTTTCTCCTGGAGGGTGATGCCTTAGTGTATGAATTTGTCATCTTTATGTTTCAAGTGTTTCCATATATTGCACCACTTAGATTTCCAATTATTCTAAGACTGTTTGTGTGAAGCACAGTATCAGCCACTTATGTCTCCACCTAACATCTGCGATTCACACATCTTACAAAGTTACCAAATAATACACGATTTATTTTAAACTTTTTTCAGACTTCATGTCTTGTCTGAATAGAATACAATACTTTAAAAAGACAAGCAATCCAAAAATAACAAAGAAATCAGGTTAAAGTATTACAGTAATCCTGAGGACTAGGTTACAGGACATATTTTTAGTAATCAGTAATCTTTACTGGAATACATTTTTAAAATTAGCCTCCCATTCAGACAACTGTGTAGTGCTGTTTAAGGTGTATATGGCAGTGCAATGAGTGTTTACAATTCAAGTTTATTAGTACAATAATGTGCTGTTAATAATAATCATCATCATCATCGTTGTTATTGCTTTTATTATTTTTTAAACTTGGAAACTGGCCCTGGTATAATAATCTTGGAGATTTCTAGACACACTCCAATATGGAAGACACCATTTCTCATGATATGCTGCCACAAGAGGAAAACTATGATCAGGTGGTGCCTATATTAGTCATGCTGAAGTCTCCAGATTTTAGTCATATTACGTATGTTGCATCCATTTTAATGCTGAATGATAACCATGTCATTTTGTGCTGTTTCTCACTTAGGGGCAGAGTTTGTGGACTCAAACCGCAAAGAACTCATTAAAAGAGTTGTGTCAGTGGATCCCATTCTTGATGAATTACATCAGTTTATTGGCGATGATAAGTATTCACAAATCCGACTCGCTAAAACGACCCAAGACAAAATGAGGGAGCTCTACACAATCTTAGATGGAGCAGGACAGATGCTGAAGGCAGAGTTTTACAAGAGTATTTTAAAACATGAGAAGTATCTTCTTGAAGATTTGTGTTATAGAGGAAACCCTCAGCCTACTTTTGCTCCGTAAATGTTAGGACTATTTCTAGACCGTTTAAAAACAGGGTAGGCCTAAGTTGTGATATTGGGAGTGTTTTTTATTCATGAAAATACTATTATATGACTAAAGTAATGCTCTTTACCAGCGTGTTTTTGTTGTTTCTTCCCTCTATAAGGTACTGCTCCCTTGTGGACAAGTAAAGTTATATTTCAATGTGTAGTAAAAATGTACTCAGGTTAGTCCAGTAGATTATCACATTTCACTTATTATTATTGTTGTTGTGCAGACCTGCTATCATTAGTCATTATCCTTGTTGTTGTTTTTGTTTATTCATTCTTTTTTTTTTAACTTAGTGTTTGTAGAGTAGATCTTAGGAGTAGAGCTAATTAAACTGTACATCATGGGTAGCCAAACTGTTTTCTATGTTTGTCAAAGTGCACTGGATAAATGTATATATTTCAATGTTCAGCTTAAAAATATTTAAAAAATACAGCTTATGTCAAATAAAGAGCCTGAATAATATGATATGACTTTCATTGTCATTTGTCTCAGTAGTTATCAAATTTCTTCAAATGTTTGGCAATATTTCAGGCAGAAACATCTCTCTTATGGAAAACAGAAGTCAACTGGGGTACAAGATTATCCAACTGTAACATGTGATTTCAAGTGGCACCATTGTGCACTGGAATTCAGCACCTATCTATTACAAAGACAAAAAAGTGCAACAAGATCAGTAATAAGATCAGTCTCATCACCTGTCCCATCTCCTATTACACACCTCACTAACAAAAGTCTGTATTGAGATTTTCAGTATTTGTTGTGCAGTATAAGTGGTGACCCTACTGGAAGTGTTCTCAACAGATGAGAGATTTGCCCACAAGTGTACCTGTATAGAAAGAAATATACTACCCCAATGGTCTAATAGAAATATATTTTTCATAGCTTGTTGTCAAAATGAATGGAGTTTAGACAATATTTAAAGAAATCTACTTCATTAATTTGGAATTCAGGACATCTAAGAAATCGGGACTCGGGTTTTACTGAATATGGACCTGCTGAACAGATAATAAGAAGCTAGCTGTCATGGTTTTGGGGAATGTTCTACCCTTTGGAGACCTCTGCTGCTCGCTGTTTATCATTTTCTGGCACTATATTAACTCCTTATATAGCACAGCAAAAGCCTAGTAACCCCCTGGGATACCATAACAGCCTAGCAAAACCTTAGCAACCAACTGAAATATTATAGCAATGGCCTATCAACACCTTAGCAACCACTTGGGATACTACAGCTACAGCCTAGCAACATCTAATAAACCTCCTGGGATAAAACTGGCCTAACAACACTTTTGCTACTGTTTGGGATTTCATACACTCTAAAGGACTGATGTAAATTTACGGAGGAGATTATGTTGCATTGCTGTGTATTCTGGGAGACCCAGCTCCTTGTGAAAAAAAAAATTTTAAATGCTGGATTTTATATTAATGAGCATTATCTGCAATGCATGTTGGGCAAGTGGCTGGAACTTTGTCTTGAGCAGCTGGTCACTAAATATTGTGGTGATTAGGGTGGAGCTTCCCAGTGTTCTTTTTTGTTTTTGTTAGCTTTTGTTAGTTACCTTTAAAATTTCTTCCACAGTTCATTTTACTTTAGTTTTTTTTTTGTTTTGTTTTGTTTCGTTTTAACATGTTTGAATGAATTTAATATACACATATCCAGCATAACATCCTTGTTTCTAACATACATTTTATCTGCTACACTTACTGTATAGGTGCACTTTGTAGTTCTACAATTACAGACTATAGTCCATCTGTTTCTCTGCATAATTTTTTAGCCCCTTTTTACCCTGTTCTTCAGTGGTTAGGGCCCCCATGGACACTCACAGAGCAGGTATTATTATCAGTGCAATAACTGCTGTAATGGGATGTTCAGTTCATGGTATACATGATGAACAGTTGTACACGCATACATCAATAGTTTCTTGTTTGTTAAACATGCATGAACGTTCAAGCATTTGCTTGCTGAATAGATTTGCCCTGTTCTTCTATATCTTTACATGAGGTACTACACAATGTGGTAAAAATGAGTATGTAGCAGACTGAAAAATAAAAGGGTTTATTAGTTTCAGTAAAACAGGGACCCTTACATGTTTTATTATTTCTTTATTTGACTTATTTTAATTACATTTTGTTTATTATGAACATTAGTACACTGTTGTTTATTTTGGTGACAGAGCTGAGAATGTAAAATCATTTACTCTTTTATGACAAAGAAGTTATATTTGTTTCATCCAGTAGAGGGAGCTCTTGGGTTGAACCCACAGGAAAACGAGCTGTGTGGGTAAAGTTTAAGTGACCCTTATTAGTCCCATCCATCCATCCATCATCGTTGACCGCTAGTCCAAACAGGGTCGCGGTAGCAGTTGGGAGAGCAGAGAATCCCAGATGACCCTGTCCCCCGCAACTTCCTCCAGCTCATTCCCGGGGACCCCAAGCCGCTCCCAGGCCAACTTGGAGACATAATCCCTCCAGCGGGTCCTAGGATGACCCTGGGGTCTTGTCCCGGTAGGCCGTGCCTGGAACACCCCCACCGGGAGGCGTCCAGGGGGCATCCGGATCAGATGCCCGAACCACCTCAGCTCGCTCCTCTCAATGCGGAGAAGTAGCGGCTCTACTCTGAGCTCCTTCCAGATGACCGAGCTCCTCACCCTATCATATAGAGTGTAGCCCGCCACCCGACGAAGAAAGCTCATTTCCGCCGCTTGTATTCGCGATCTCGTTCTTTCGGTCATTACCCACAGCTCATGACCAAGGTGAGGGTTGGGATGTGGACCGACCGGTAAACAGAGAGCTTCGCCTTATGGCTCAACTCCCTCTTCACCACTACAGTCCGGTACAGTGACCGCATTACTGCCGCCTGGCCCAGCCTGCGGCCGATCTTTTTAGTCCCACAACAGGGAAATTTCCACATTTAACCCATCTGTGAAGTGAAATACCACATACACTCTAGTGAGCACACACACTAGGGGGCAGTGAGCACACTTGCCCAGAGCGTTTGTTTCAAGTATTGCAACAATACCAGAAAAGGATGCTTATTATTAAGAATGCATCCTTTTTTGGAGATTTCATGTCAGTTTCTATTCACTCTACTGAACACCTGCGGCCATGTTTTCACCCAAATTGGCATGATCATTTCAGAGGAAATGACTATTTCTAACACTGCAATTAGCATTGCAACTGGAACTGTTCAGAGTTCACATGTGAGCACTGATGATACACTTTTTTCTAATTCACATTTTTGTTTTTTCTGTTTAACCACATTGTATTAATCAACTGCCTGTAAACCTGCTTTTGTTTATACAGGTGGCTCCCATGTATTCAATTCGGAAGAGATTGATCTTGAAGACTGGTATGACATGCTTGTTAAAATCTTGAGTGACCTGACTGAACAACAGCTTGAAAAAATGAAGTACATCAGGAGCAACAGAGGGCAATGCAGAATTCCTAAAGGCCATGTAAGGGACCGAAGTCCAAACAACCTGGCATGGCTCATGGTTGAACACTGGGGTGAAGAGCAGTGTATCATTAACACAATAAATGTTCTGAAAGACATCCCACGGAATGACAAGAACACGGTTGACCTCATTACGCCATTCTTACAGAAGATTGAAGAAGCGTGGTAATACAAGGCTATATATCAGTTATACAACTCCACTGGCATAAGTTATGAAGACATGTTAAAAGTAAAAGTACTAATATGGTGTTATACATTTGTTCAGGTGTACAGGTAGTCAGTGGAGTGATGCAAGAAATTGTCTAATATGATCTTGTTTTCTAATATGTGTTATACTATATTTCCAAAAGTATTCACTCACCCATCCAAATCATTGAATTCAGGTGTTCCAATCCCTTCCATGGCCACAGATGTATAAAACCAAGCACCTAGGCCTGCAGACTGCTTCTGCAAACGTTAGTAAAAGAATGGGTCGCTCTCAGGAGCTCAGTGAATTCCAGCATGATAGCGTGATAGGATGCCACCTGTAACAAGTCCAGTCGTGAAATTTCCTTTGGGGTTGTTTTTCAGGAGTTGGGCTCGGCCCCTTAGTTCCAGTGAAAGGAACTCTTAATGCTTCAGCAGACCAAGAGATTTTGGACAATTT
Source organism: Pygocentrus nattereri (assembly GCF_015220715.1). Taxonomy (NCBI): domain Eukaryota; kingdom Metazoa; phylum Chordata; class Actinopteri; order Characiformes; family Serrasalmidae; genus Pygocentrus; species Pygocentrus nattereri. Next base: position 18,221,785 of record NC_051212.1, on the reverse strand, counting down.
CATGCTCCCAAATTTGTGAGAACAGTTTGGGCATGGCCCCTTCCTGTTCCAACATGACCGCTCACCAGTGCACAAAGCAAGGTCCATAAAGACATGGATGAGTGAGTCTGGTGTGGAAGAACTTGCTTGGCCTGCACAAAGTCCTGACCTCAACCCGACAGAACACCTTTGGGATGAATTAGAGCGGAGACTGTGAGCCAGACTTTCTCGTCCAACATCAGTGTCTGACCTCACAAATGCACTTCCTGAAGAATGGTCAAAAATTCCCTTAATAATCCAATCATAATCAGATTTCTGCAGTTATCTGATTATTCAAATGGTCATGAAAACACTGTACTCTGATCTTAAAATCCAATTAAGAAATCTTTTAAAGAGAGCTGGATTTTAGCTCAGTAATCAGATTTCTCCATGCATGTATACTCTTACTTCAATTTCTATTGGATTTCTCAATATGTGAATGAGCAGAAACAGACCAGAAATAAGCAAGCAGCATTGCCTCCAGATGCAGGGACACACTTTCGGACCTACGATGAAGTCAACTACATGCTTGACGAAATGAGGAACTTAAATATTATTTATTTTCTAGATGATGTAAGTTCATATGTTCCGGTAAAGTGACACTTTTCTTTCAGCCATGGCATAAAATTTACGTTACGTTTATGCAACGTCTTCTTCTGTGAGTTTATTGGATCATTACAAAGCAGAAATCCCATTACTGCCTGACTCATGTGGACATGGAGTTTCCCCATTATCAGATTACTCAAGTGCATGTAAACACATTGATCGAATTACTGACAAAATTAGTTTTTCTGCAGTTATCGGATTATTAAGTGCATGTCAACACACTCAGTGTCATGTGTAACTCACAAACTGCCTACCAGAGGTCATCATCTCCTGAATTCTAATTGTCACTAATTGTCACACACACACACGCACATGCTTGCAATACCAAACATGCACACGAACATACATATTCCAATCTAAGCTTCTTTACTTCATTATTCCTTTTATATATACACACACACCTATATTGTTGTAAGTGTACACTTATAAACCTATTTCAGTGAACTGTCAGCTCATCTTTTTCCTTTCAAGGATAGTCATCCTCTCCCCTTAATCAGTGGTTCTGGATACAGCCCCACTGTTGGTTGAATATTTTAGGTGCTGGTAAAGAGGCTTCACAAAATATGAGCTGTTTTTTCAAATAGAAAAATATATATATATTTGGTCAATTTGCATATTGAACTTTGTAAGTCTTTCAGTGTAAAAAGGTTCATTTAAAGATTCCTAAACTTTTTCATTCTAAGACCCACATGTGAGGAATTTCATTTTATGGAATACAAAAAGTCACAAACCTGTCAAAAAAAATCTTGGGTTCTTATGTTTCCAGTGCAGTTTTACACAACATACAGTTCTTTTAACCAACAAGTGCAACAGCTTACCATGATAGTTTGCACAGGCTTACATTATTACATACTAGTGAGATTGTGAAATAGATTTTTTTGTAACAATAAAATAAAGATGTTGCATTTAGACATAGTCCATTCAGCTCTTTAGTATAAATGGATTATTGTATTTCAATATTTAATATTTGATTCTGATCCATGTCAGATTAATATATTATCTATGTTCTCTGATCACTGCTGCTGTGTAACCATCCAACTGTCCAACAGTTGTAAGGCAATTGTATACAAACTACAAAGAGAGAAATCGACTTGTTCATCCAAATAGCCATTTTTGATACATTTTCTGGCTGTTGCTACTCAAAATGTTTATGATAAATAGACATTTTGGGGCCATTAAAAAACCTCTTTTGGGAGGACCATACCCCCATACCCCTAGGACAGGCTTCACATCTATAATCCTCTAGTGGTGTCCCCATTTGTGTCGCATGTCATATTATCATTAAATATTTTAACGATCATCTCCTGGCATACTGTCTCCAGTGATGCCACCTTTCCACCATCTTTTACTATTAGGTTAGAGTTGTTTTTCCTATTCTTATCCTCGTTCCTATTCAGGTCATCATATCCCCCTTGCTGGTGACCTTTGTGCGTGTTGATGAAATTTATTAAAACAAAACTTTTTTATATTCTGTCCTTATATTTCTCATTTTATTGTTAAGAATGAAAATAAAAATAAAAAAGCTGAGAATTCATTATTTAATTGCATGTTTTGCATGAACTGTGTGTTTATTTCAATTTAGTTCCTCAAAAAAAAAGAATCCCCCCCATTTTATGATTTCAAAACAGATATTGGGTAAAAGGATGATACAAGAATTCTGCCTCTTATCATTGTGAATTTTGCAGTTTTGCTCATGCCCCTGTTTATCAGAAAAGTGATTTAAACAAAGAGTTTAAACTAATTTACTTAATCTCAAATTTACAGTTAGCCTTAATATTGATAGGTCTGAACTGAATTTTTGAACTTTATATTTCAGATTTATTACTGAATGGCAGCCATTTGGGACCTTAAAGAGACATCTCTTGGAACCAAGCTAAATATCAGTGCTTTTCAAAATGTATGCAGCCCCTTAACTGCCAAGGACAGTTGTATGTCATGTGAAGCTGAGCTGCCACCATAGATGTGAGACGGAATTTCCTTTTCTGTTTAGTTTAGTTTACGTATTGTTTGATGGGTTCAAAACAGTTTTAGGCATGTGTGATAGTGATATGACCAAATTCTGGAATTAACAGTTTAAATGTAACAGCAATTAAATGTTCCTGCAAGGTAAAAAATGTGGCAAGATACATTATAACCTAAATCAATTAAGGAAAGTGGTTTGTATGTTTTTCCTAAACTTACAAAAATCAGAACTTCATATACAAATCATCCCTTCATCAGCTAGTTTTGCTGTGCGAAAGCAGGGGAAAATATGCACAAATATCTGGTCTTGGATTTATGAACATTAAACACATTAAACACACAATGATCTGCACTTGTCAGGTAATAGGCATTTTTCATGCATGGAGGAGGGGTCAAGTTCCAGGGATGATTATGTGTAAACTTATTTCCAGGTTCCGCGCCGCTCCACTACGACTATGGCTGTGTTTTATTTATCATCTTTGGCTGAACTCCTGTGCTTTAGGCAGGACGATGTGGTCAGAACTGTGAATAGAATAGAATAGAATAGAATAGAATGCCTTTATTGTCACTATACATAGTACAATGAGATTAAGAGCAACTCCATCTCAGTGCAAACACACAATGTAAACAAATGACACGGAATAGAATGGGGAGGGGTTGTGCACAGTTCTATGCGTTTTGTATATATATGTATATGAAATAAATATAAATATAGAAACAAAATAAAAAATGTTTTTTACAAGATATAAATATGGAGATATTTACAGCTGTATTGTATGTACACTAAATATTGCACATTGCTAAGTATTGCACATATTCCTGTATAATGTACATACATGTACAGTATGATTGCACATTTCCATATGCAGAGTATTGCACAGTAGCTGGTAATGGAGTCTGGGAATAGACTGGTATGTAGGTGGTGATGGAAGTCTGGGGATAGACTATCAGTGCATCTGTGAGTTGAGAAGTGTTATTGCTTTTGGGAAAAAACTGTACTAGTCTGTTTGTCCTTGATCTGATGCATCTGTACCGCCTTCCTGAGGGCAACATGTCAAACAGTACAGATCCGGGGTGCGAGCTGTCCATTGTGATGCGTTTCGCTCTGCTGACGCAGCGGGAGGTGTAGATGTCCATCAGGGATTGGAGAGGGCAGCCAATAATCTTCTGTGCTGTCTTTACTACCCTCTGAAGCCTCTCCCTGTCTGCCATGGTGCAGCTGCCGTACCACACTGTGATGCAGTACGTCAGCAGGCTCTCGATGGAAGAGCGGTAGAAGGTCAGCAGCAGGTTGGAATCCAGGTTGTGCTTCCTGAGGACTCTCAGGAAGTGTAGTCGCTGCTGAGCCTTCTTGATGACGGCTGTGATGTTGTCTGTCCAGGTGATGTTGGTAGAGATTTGGACTCCAAGGAACCGGAAGGTGCAGACCCTCTCCACACACTCGCCGTTGATGGACAGGGGGTCTGGGTCAGTGCTGTGCTTCCTGAAGTCTGATCTCTTTTGTTTTCTTGGTGTTCAGAGCCAGGTTATTCTCTGAACACCAAGCTGCCAACTTCAGGACCTCCTTCCTGTAGGCTGTCTCGTCTCCTTCTGAGATGAGTCCGACCACTGTGGTATCGTCAGCAAACTTGACGATGAGGTTGCTGTCACAGGCCGGACTGCAGTCATAGGTGTAGAGGCAGTACAGGAGGGGGCTCAGCACACAGCCTTGTGGTGAGCCGGTGCTAAGCATACGAGTGGAGGAGAGGTGGGGGCCAAGTCTCACAGTTTGGGGCCGGTCAGTGAGAAAGTTCTTGATCCAGGCACATGTGAGGGGGGGGAGTCCGAGGGTGCCCAGTTTGGTGATAAGAATGTCCGGGATGATTGTGTTGAAAGCAGAGCTGTAGTCCACAAAGAGCATTCGGACGTAGCTGTGCTGCTGCTCCAGGTGGCTCAGTGCAAAGTGGAGAGCTGCTGCTATGGCGTCCTCTGTTGACCTGTTTGCACGGTATGCGAACTGGTGGGGGTCGAGGTCTGGGGGCAGAGAGTCTTTGATGTGCTGAAGTACCAATCTCTCGAAGCACTTCATGATTACCGGTGTGAGGGCCACCGGGCGGTAATCATTAAGGTTGGTGATGGTAGACTTTTTTGGCACTGGTATGACTGTGGCTGACTTCAGGCAGGGCGGGATGATGGCTTGGGCCAGGGAGAGATTGAGAGATCTTGGTGAAGGTGAGGGCGAGCTGGTTGGCACACGTTTTGAGCACCTTGCCGGGTACTCCATCAGGACCAGCAGCCTTTTTGGGGTTCACTGCCAGGAGCACCCGTCTGACATCGCGCTCCTGTACAGTGAGTGGAGTGGTGTGGAAGCCGGGTGGGGGTGGAGGTCGGGCAGGAGCAGAAGAGTGCTGCTGAGATGCATCAAAGCGAGCAAAGAAGCAGTTCAGCTCCTCTGCCAACGGTGCACTCAGTACTCCTGCTGTCACATCACAGCCTCTGAAGTTTGTGATGTTCTGTATGCACCGCCACACCTCCCGTGAGTTGTTGCTGGACATGTGGGACTCTATTTTCCTCTTGTAGTCCGCCTTGGCTTTTTTAAGCCCTCTCTTCAGGTCAGCTCGAGCGGTGATGTACATAGCTCTGTCGCCTGACCTGAAGGCGGCATCCCGGGCTCTGAGGAGAGAGCGGACCTGGCTGGTCATCCATGGTTTCTGGTTTGGGTAAACCCGGATGATTTTGGAAGAGCTTTGAGCACCAAATGTGCCAAACTCAGTAAGGGATATTGTTTTTTGAGCAGTTTATTTTTGATTATGAAGGTAAATCATTAACTGGTTCATAGTGTTTTAGTTAGCTACCTTACTTAATGTTAAATTATATCCTTCTTAGTATCCAATGTTGTAGATAGGGAGATCCATGTAAGGGCTCGGATCTCCCTGTCGGGAAAAGTGAGGAATCGCACAGACTAGTGGTGAAAACTTTGAAGTAGTTCATTGTTAAAATATTGCAGTTCACAAACCCATTTTAATTTACACAATTAGTCTTACTATTTTATAAGCTGATTCACTATTATGCTTATATTGTATGTATCACATATATCACATATACACACATCTTTCCATTAAGCATTTGCTATCAACCTGGGCCACAGAAGTTCTTTGATGCCAGTCTCAAGGGTCTTGCAGGCCATGATTTCAGTCCATCACAAAAAAACCCATGCAGACATAGAGAGAAAATGAAAACTCAACACATATGAATGTTCAAATGTAGTACAAAGCTAAACGAAAATAATGGAATTGAAATATTAAGGGTATATTTTAATAACAGCATTTCAGACACAATGTAAGTAATGGTTACCTATTATATATGTGTGTGTGTGTCTGCGTGTGTGTATATATACATACACAGTACTGTGCAAAATTCTTAGGCATCCAAGACACATTTTCAAATTTTAAAGTTTATTTGCTGAGAAAAGTGTTAATATCTGAATAACAAAATTTATAGAATTTTATATACATACAGTGCATCCGGAAAGTATTCACAGCGCTTCACTTTTTCCACATTTTGTTTTGTTACAGCCTTATTCCAAATTGAATTAAATTAATCTTTTTCCTCTAAATTCTACACAAAATACCCCATTGTGACCATGTGAAAAACGTTTTCTCGAGAGTTTTGAAAATTTATTAAAATTAAAAAACAAAGAAATCATATTTACATAAGTATTCACAGCCTTTGCTTAATACTTTGTAGAACCACCTTTGGCAGCAACTACAGCCTCAAGTCTTTTTGAATATGATGCCACAAGCTTGGCACACCTATCTTTAGGCAGTTTTGCCCATTCTTCTTTGCAGTACCTCTGAAGCTCCATCAGGTTGGATGGGAGACGTCTGTGCACAGCCATTTTCAGATCTCTCCAGAGATGTTCAATCGGATTCAAGTCTGGGCTCTGGCTGGGCCACTCCAGGACATTCACAGAGTGGTCCTGAAGCCACTGCTTTGAGATCTTGGCTGTGTGCTTCGGATCGTTGTCCTGCTGAAAAATGAACCGTCGCCCCAGTCTGAGGTCAAGAGCGCTCTGGAGCAGGTTTTTATCCAGGATGTCTCTGTACATTGCGGCATTCATCTTTCCCTCTATCCTGACTAGTCTGCCAGTTCCTGCTGCTGAGAAACATCCCCATAGCATGATGCTGCCACCACCATGCTTGACTGTAGGGATGGTATTGGCCTCGTGATGAGCAGTGCCTGGTTTCCTCCAAACATGACGCCTGGCATTCACACCAAAGAGTTCAATCTTTGTCTCATCAGACCAGAGAATTTTGTTTCTCATGGTCTGAGAGTCCTTCAGGTGCCTTTTTGCAAATTCCAGACGGGCTGCCTTGTGCCTTTTACTAAGGAGTGGCTTTCGCCTGGCCACTCTGCCATACAGGCCTGATTGGTGGATTGCTGCAGAGATGGTTGTCCTTCTGCAAGGTTCTCCTCTCTCCACGGAGGAACGCTGGAGCTCTGACAGAGTGATCATTGGGTTCTTGGTCACCTCCCTGACCAAGGCCCTTCTCCCCCGATCGCTCAATTTAGACGGCCGGCCAGCTCTAGGAAGAGTCCTGGTGGTTCCGAACTTCTTCCATTTACGAATGATGGAGGCCACTGTGCTCATTGGGACCTTCAACGCAGCAGTAATTTTTCTGTATCCTTCCCCAGATTTGTGCCTCGAGACAATTTTGTCTCGGAGGTCTACAGACAATTCCTTTGACTTCATGCTTGGTGTTTGCGCTCTGACATGCAGTCAACTGTGGGACCTTATATAGACAGGTGTGTGCCTTTCCAAATCATGTCCAATCAACCACAGGTGGACTCCATTTAAGCTGTAGAAACATCTCAAGGATGATCAGTGGAAACAGGATGCACCTGAGCTCAATTTTGAGCTTCATGGCAAAGGCTGTGAATACTTATGTAAATATGATTTCTTTGTTTTTTAATTTTAATACATTTTCAAAACTCTCGAGAAAACTTTTTTCACATGGTCACAATGGGGTATTTTGTGTAGAATTTTGAGGAAAAAGATTAATATAATTAAATTTGGAATAAGGCTGTAACAAAACAAAATGTGGAAAAAGTGAAGCGCTGTGAATACTTTCCGGATGCACTGTATATTGTTGAGGGGGCGAGACTCAGGAAGAAGGATTGCTGGTTGAGGCGGCAGATCATGGACTATGATCCCCGTTAAAGAATCAAGGCACTTGGATAGAGAGATGCTTTCTTCTTTATTAAAGGGTTTATCTTGACATCCCTTTGCACGTGTGAATGTGTGTGTATTTGTGTGTATGTGTGTGTGTGTATGTGTGTGTGTGTATGTGTATGTGTGTGTGTGTATGTGTGTGGTCTGAAAATATACAGAAAGGTAATACAATGTGTTAGAAATGATGAGAACCTTCCTCAAATTACATTTAAACATTAACAAATAACCTGCCATACAGTTAGAAGTTGACTAGTAAGATTCCTTACTTTGATACAAATTGCCACTTACGCATAATACCGTAACAGCCATGTAATATCAATGGCGGAGAAAAGTATAGAATTGCCAACGTAATATTCGCAGAGGTAAACATGCGTAACAGCATAACTTTATATGGTATAAATGACAACGAATAAGTCAATGTTTCAAACTCTCAAATAAAGCTTAGTCACAAACACTACAATAAACCAAGTCGGATAAACCGTGTCGTAAAATATACATTGCAAATGAAATATTCGTCATTATTAAGCCATTACAGGCATTCAAAGTTAGCTGCAGTGCTAGCTAACAACATTGAGCTGCAGGCTACTTGGCTAACTCAAGCTAACCAAACTCCCACAATATATTTCCGTTTAACACAAACTGTAATAATAATCAAACTATCTATCACTAAGGAGATGGAAAATGCTTACATTTGTTCAAGAATGCACACGGGATATGGCAAATACACACGGAGAGTCCCAGCAGCTTCAGTCTGACCCAGCAGCTTCAGTCTGACCCAGCAGCTTCAGGTTTCAGTGTGACTGGGCATGTCCTGACATGTTCAGACTGCGTTAATGCCGTTTTACCAGCAGATGACGTTTCACCTGCTGGGCTTTCTAACACAGCCGCCCCCAAATGTCCGTCCTGAGGACATTTGAACTCCCAGAGAAAGCCCATCAGTTTGTGCCATCCTCAGAGTCACTGATTTTAGGCAGCTGGATGAGCCGGGCGACAGGTCGAACGTAGGTCCTTTCCTTAACCTTTACAGTTGCTGTTCTGACGTTCCCATCTGCTCCAGGATGTAATTTGACCACTTTTCCCACTGGCCAGAGCGCTCGTGGGAGCTGTGGATCAACTATTAGAACGACCTGGTCCATGGCCAGCTGGCCTCCATCAGTCTGCCACTTAGATCTTCCCTGTAGGCTTGGCAGGTACCGTCGGATGAAGGGTGACCAGAAGTTGTCTGCTAACACCTGATTATGCCTCCATCGTCGTGTCCCCAGAATACTGCTTGAGTCATACAGGGCCTGCGGTAATGAGGAATCACGACGCCCCATAAGTAGAACGTGTGGCGTAACTGGGTCAGGGTCAGCAGCATCAGCTGAAACGTATCCAAGTGGTTTAGAATTTAGAATCCCTCCCACTTCATCGAGAACGGTGTGCAGGACCGGTTCTGGTACTGACTGATCACGGAGGATGACTCTGAGCGCATTTTTCACGGATCGGACATCTCGCTCCCAGGCCCCGCCAAAATGTGGGGCACTTGGTGGATTGAACCGGAAGGAGATCTTCTGTTTTGCTAGCTGATCTTGCAGCTCGGGTGCCATGGCATCAAAGGCCTCCCGTAATTCCCGCTTACCCCCAACGAAGTTGGTACCATTATCACACAGGAATTCAAACGGAGTGCCGCGCCTGGCTATGAATCTGCACACGGACAGCAGGAAGGAATCCGTATCAAGACTCTCTAACAAGTCGAGGTGGACGCACCTGGTGGTCAGGCATTTATACACAATCCCCCATCGCTTCTCAGTCCTGCGGCCGATTTTCACAGTTAATGGGCCAAAACAGTCCACTCCCGTGGAGTAGAATGGTGGTTTGTAGATACGCAGCCTGCAGTGTGGAAGATCCGCCATCTTGGGAACGTCTGGCTTGGCGCGCCAGAGCTGGCACCCCCTGCAGCTGTGCTGATGCTTCCGTATCGCCTCCCGGGCACGCAGGACCCAGTACTGCCGTCGCATCTCGGCCAACACCCGTTCGGCCCCCGGATGGAGAAGCTTGTCGTCAAAGTCCTGAATCAGCAGCTTAGTGATCTGGCGTGCTGGATCCAGAATGATCGGATGGATAGCATCTGCTTCCAGATCCTCTGCCTGCCGGAGTCTACCCCCAATGCGAAGTAGTCCTGTGGCCTTGTCATATTCGGGTGAGAGTGTGATCAAGCGACTATTAGCTGAAACAGATCGACTAGCTTTAAGGGCCTTTAAATCCTCAGGGAAAGAGTCCTGCTGAGCCTGGGCCAGGAATAGCTTCTCTGCGAAGAGGTAGGTTGCAGCATCTGCAGCCTGACAGTCACTAGAGGCAGCCGCCCCATGAAGGGATGTGACGGTAGTCTGGACTAGCTCCTTCCAGGTGTGGAACTGCACCGGATCAGGTAGGCCTGGGTTCCGAGTCTCAGATGTTATACCGACAAAGGTGGACTTCCGGAGTTCGACAGAGTCAAATTCATCGTCTGCTGCTGTGGGCATAGCCGGCCACTGGTCCAGAGGCTGACGGAGGAAATTTGGACCATTGATCCATCTGTGTGAATGCGCCATATCTGAGAGCCTCAGGCCTCGTGTTATGTCGTCCGATGGATTCCTCGCCGAGTCCACATACCTCCAGCTGGCTACCGCAGTTAGAGTTTTAATCTCTGCAATACGCGTGCCGACAAAGACCTTGTAACGACACGACTCTGATCTTAGCCATTGGAGCACCGTAGTGGAGTCTGACCAGAGGAACGTCTGTTGAATGGGTATGGTCAGCTCTGTCTGGATAAGCTTGGCGAGCTGAGCGCCAGTGAGTGCTGCGCTAAGTTCCAGACGTGGCATGCTAAGGCGTTTCTTCGGTGCCACTCTCGATCTAGCTAGCACAAAGGAGGTGTAGATATGACCTTGGTCATCGACGGTGCGTAGGTAGGCTACTGAAGCATACGCTCTCTCTGACGCATCGCAGAAGACGTGAAGCTCCCTAGATGCAGTGGGCCCGTCGGCACATGGAGGCGCATAGGTTCGTGGAAATTGGAGGTGGATGAGATCAGGAAGCTCCGTCACCCAATCGATCCACTGTTCTCTCAGAGACTGAGGCTCAATTGGATCATCCCATCCGATGTCTTGCTTCCAGATATCCTGGATGATGACCTTCGCCCTGGTGATGAAAGGATTGATAAAGCCGAGTGGATCATACTGACTAGCCAGAGCTCTATAAATATTCCTCAGGGTTGGCTCGAGGTGGTCCACTGGGCGGTGCTTGAAGCCTAGTGAGTCGGTGAGACAGTTCCACTGGAGGCCCAAGGTCGACTCCTGCAGGTTGTTGCTACCCTTAGACAGCCAAAGCTCACAGCTGTCTGATTTGGCTTCTGGGGGAAGATGCTCGATTACTGCTGGCACATTACTCGCCCACTGCCGGAGATCAAATCCTCCGTCCAGGAGTAGCTTGCGTAGGTTGTCAATGAGAGCTTTGGCTTCCGCTGCAGTTTGGGTACTCTGGAGACAGTTGTCCACATAGAAGGAGTGCTCCACAACTTCGACTAAGTTGGAATTGTCGCCACAGTTATCTTGAACATGACGTTGGAGAGCATATACAGCACAACAAGGGCTGCATGTGGTCCCAAACGGCAGCACCTGCCATTCATAGATAGTTGGCTCTTCCTCCCTCTGCATGTCTCTCCAGATGAACCTCAGCACTGGTCTGTCAGTGGGCTGCAAACGGATCTGATGGAACATTGCCTTTATGTCCCCACTCACAGCAACTGAGTGCTGACGGAATCTCAGTAAGACACCTAGCAGTGAAGGTCCCAAGGTCGGTCCAGGCAACAGGAGTTCATTCAGTGACTGCCCTCGGTACTGGAAAGAACAGTCGAAGACGACTCTATCCTTTCCGTTGTGGTGGACCATATGGTGTGGTATAAACCACGACTCTGGTGACTGGCTGGCTTCTTCTGATGAGATCTTTGAAACGTAGCCTGATTCCTCCAGCCTCCGGATCTCAGCACAGTAAGATTTAGCTTGTGTTGGGTTCTTAGCAAGCTTCCGCTCTGTGCTGCGAAGCCTGGGGAGTACTGCTTCCGCAGGAGCCAGGAGAGCTATGTCGGTCGTACGGCGAAGAAGAGGAGTGGCGTAGCGTGGCACGCCATCTACGGTCACTCTAGTGGTGGTTGTCTGGAGCAGAGCGAGAGCGTGTTGGTCTTCCTTCGAGTGAGTGATAACTTTCTCACTGTAGGACAAGGTGTCCATTTGCCAAAGGCGTTCCACATTCCTAAGGAGCTCGCTGGGAGCTGAGGCCGTGGTGATGTGTAGGCATTGTTGGACTCCAGGTAAGAAATGGACAGTATCAACTGGCCCTTGAAGAGACCAGCCCAGCTTAGTGCAGATGGCAACAGGTCCGCCTGATGGTCCTGCGTGCACTGGTTGGACTGGAGTGATCAGGTGGGGCATATCAGACCCGATTAGGAGCAGAGGTTGAACCCGGTTCACAGGAAGTAAGGGAAGTTCTCGGAGGTGTTTGTATTTCTGCTGCAGCACACCAACTGGATAAGTGTATTCAGCGAGAGCTAATCCCTCGGCGGTGAAGGCGTGGGATATCAGGTGCTTCTCGTATGGCCGCAGCGGTGATGATATCTCCAAGGAGACTGATGCGCCATTAAGTTGCTTAACGCTTTGGTGCACAGTCTGCAAGTGAAGAGTCTCTGGATGGCTGACGAGGTTGAGCTGTTGCACCACTTGAGGAAGAACGATGCTTCTTTCTGACCCGTCATCTAGTACTGCGTAAGCCTCCATCATTTGGTCGCCGTTATGGAGGAGGACCTTGACCACCTTGAGCATTACTCTTTGAGACCTGTTGGGCCGATCCAGGAATACCCTTGTGGGAAGTAGGCTGACTGCGTACACTTTCTGTTTGGTTTCCTGGACTGACTCGTGCAAGATGGTGAGGTGTGTCTCCTTGCAGGTTTTACAGGGGCGCTTAAGTGTGCACCGGTCCTCGGGGTGATTGCGTCCGCATTTCCGACACCGATTGCCATCCTGAAGCCACTTCAGGATCTGATTGGTGGTCAACTTCTTAAATTCCTCACAGGAATTAAGGTAGTGGTCCTGACTGTCACAATAGGGACAGAACGGTTTGAACTTGGGTTTGGCCTTCATCCGCGTAAGCTCTGTGGAAGATGTCTCTTTCCTGTCAGCTACATTGAAGCACACAGTATCTAGCTTCTCTTTAGTTTGAGCATTTCGCTGATCCCTTCGAGCTGGTCTAGGGGTATTCATCTGATACAGTGCTGCCGCTCTACTGGAGATCCGCCTTGCTTGTGACTTTGTTTGGAGCCAGGTCGCCAAGTCCAAAAGGGTGTAGGTTCTGTCGGTGCCAGTCTGTAGAATACCATATCGCAGGCAATACTCAACAAAGCCATCGCGGTAAGTGGGGGGCATCTTACTGAGCAGACGATCAACGTGGGAACCACAGTGGAGCTCATATCCATTCTGTCCCTCGAGTGTCTTTAACATGCCTACCAAGGACTGGACTGACAAGGCGAATGAGTCAAAGGCGTCAGCATCACCAATCTTTAGAGCAGGCGCGTTGAGTATAGCACCTAGCTCACTCTGGACCAGCTGTCTTGGTTGCCCATATTTATCTTGTAGAGCCTGCAGCGCACTCGTATAGGGTGCCGGGTGATGCATGTACGCCTTGGCAAGCTGCAGCGCGCTTGGGAGCTTAATGTGTCCTATCAACACCTGATATTTATATTGCTCACTGAGGTGATGGTTGCTCCCCAGTATGTTGTCTAGTGCAAGCCTAAGCAGAGCAAAGTCACTCTCCCGACCACTCTCGAACACTGGAAGGGAAGGCCGAGGGATTCCAAGGGCTGATGCTATGAGTAACTCAGCTCCGGGTAGTAGTGTGTAACCAGGGTAGGGAGCAGAGAGAACTGGCACAGGCTGGTTCCCATGGTGAGTCGAGTGAGGCAGTAGAGCTCTGTGGCTGGCATGCTGAGCAGTGTTAAGTGGCTCCATGGCTGGTTGGCTGTAGCTGTACGTGGGTTGGTACGCTGTTGAGAACTGAGACTCTACAGGATTAGCGGGACATTGTAGGTTGGAGTGCAAACTCATCGCCGGTGCTAGGCGACTAGAGTGGTTTGACTCAAAGGTTGATGCCACTTGAGGCGCGTGATGAGTTAGAGGTGCTGAGGTGACATGCACTGAAGGGTGTGGCACGGGCTGTAGTCTCACAGACATAGGTGCCATGGGTACTGGACTCTGGGGCTGAGCTGTTGGATCTGTAGGAGAAGCTGGTCTCGCTGGGGTGGCCGCAGGTTGCAGCTGCTGTGATCCAGCAGGAAGGGCCATAGAGATTGGAGTGGCTTGTTGCTTCACTTGTAGGGAAGAAATGGGTGAGTGCGTAACAGGAGCAGGTGGTGGAAGTAACTGGGTCGACCGTAGCTGGGAGGAGGTTGTACGTTCGTTGACCTGTCTCACCTGCTCTGGCGTTGGTAAGCCCAGAAAAGGGTCTGACTCGTCAGAGTGCGCAGCTGAATGTGTAGGTGTCCAGCTACTGGAAAGCATAGAAGAACGAAGCTTAGCAATCTCAAGGTCTTGTTCAGCCCTCTTCAGGCGCCGCTCTCTTTCTAGCCACTTAGTGAGTGCTTCTCTGGCTTTGAGTGCCTCGTCTTGGAGTCGCTGTGCTTCCTTGGCTTGACCATCCAGCAGTTCACACTCAAAGTCAGCTTGAGTTTCATGCTCGATCATACAGTGCATATCTTCCAGCTCCAACTGCTTTATTCTCTCTTCCAGGATTGCAGCTTGAGTTGTAGAGAGACCCTGAGTGGGATAGGTACCGACTGAGTAACATGTATGTCTACTAGTTCTGCTATGGATGTGGGAACTTCTGTTGGACAACCTGCTATGGTTACTGCTGCGTTGGCTGTTAGAGCGGGATACAGCAGTTGTTAGGTCCATGGTCGCAGAGGGTTGGAATCCAACTTGGTAGTCATCCAGGTAAGCAGGTAAGTGATGTTCTCTCTGTGAACGTCTTCGGAGCTCTACGTTGTCTGATGCTGCATTGTCCATGATCCTCCTCTTAGGCTGCACTCAATCCGGCTCGAAGGACCAATGTTGAGGGGGCGAGACTCAGGAAGAAGGATTGCTGGTTGAGGCGGCAGATCATGGACTATGATCCCCGTTAAAGAATCAAGGCACTTGGATAGAGAGATGCTTTCTTCTTTATTAAAGGGTTTATCTTGACATCGCTTTGCACGTGTGAATGTGTGTGTATTTGTGTGTATGTGTGTGTGTGTGTATGTGTGTGTGTGTATGTGTATGTGTGTATGTGTGTGTGTGTATGTGTGTGGTCTGAAAATATACAGAAAGGTAATACAATGTGTTAGAAATGATGAGAACCTTCCTCAAATTACATTTAAACATTAACAAATAACCTGCCATACAGTTAGAAGTTGACTAGTAAGATTCCTTACTTCGATACAAATTGCCACTTACGCATAATACCGTAACAGCCATGTAATATCAATGGCGGAGAAAAGTATAGAATTGCCAACGTAATATTCGCAGAGGTAAACATGCGTAACAGCATAACTTTATATGGTATAAACGACAACGAATAAGTCAATGTTTCAAACTCTCAAATAAAGCTTAGTCACAAACACTACAATAAACCAAGTCGGATAAACCGTGTCATAAAATATACATTGCAAATGAAATATTCGTCATTATTAAGCCATTACAGGCATTCAAAGTTAGCTGCAGTGCTAGCTAACAACATTGAGCTGCAGGCTACTTGGCTAACTCAAGCTAACCAAACTCCCACAATATATTTCCGTTTAACACAAACTGTAATAATAATCAAACTATCTATCACTAAGGAGATGGAAAATGCTTACATTTGTTCAAGAACGCACACGGGATATGGCAAATACACACGGAGAGTCCCAGCAGCTTCAGTCTGTCCCAGCAGCTTCAGTCTGACCCAGCAGCTTCAGGTTTCAGTGTGACTGGGCATGTCCTGACATGTTCAGACTGCGTTAATGCTGTTTTACCAGCAGATGACGTTTCACCTGCTGGGCTTTCTAACATATATATATATATATAAATAAAATACACACACACACACACACACACACACACACACACACACACACACACACACACACACACACACACACACACACACGCCACTTTATTAGGTACACCTTGTTAGTAAAAGGTTGGACCCCCTTTTTGCCTTCAGAACTGCCTTAATTCTTCATGGCATACTTTCAACAAGCTGTTGGAATGGCTCAGAGATTTTGTTTGGTTATTTAAGTTACTGTTGCCTTTCTATCATCTCGAACCAGTCTGCCCATTCTTCTCTGACCTCTCACAACAACAAGGCATTTTTGTCCACACAACTGCCGCTCACTGGATATTTTCTCTTTTTCGGACCATTCTCTGTAAACGCTAGAGATGGTTGTGTGTGAAAATCCCAGTAGATCAGCAGTTTCTGAAATACTCAGACCAGCCCGTCTGGTACCAACAACCACGCCTGCCAACTGTGTACCTAATAAAGTGGCCGGTGAGTGAGTGAGTGTGTGTGTGTGTGTGTTATATATATATATATATATATATATATATATTAGTGATGGGACTTGATTAAAAAATTTAATTGAGTTAATTACAGGGTCTGTAATTAATCGCAATTACAAAAATTGTTTTGCTACAAAAATTTTGAATGAATACACGTATATTCTTAACAACAAACATGTTTATTACTTTTTGAAATGTTTCTTTTTTATTGTTATTAAACCAACAGATGTGTTGGTGCTATTATAGTTATTCAGATTTCAAGTATTTCAGGAACCCCTGATTGTTTAACTTATTTGAAAAATAAATAAATAAATGTAAACAGCACATTAGACAATCATAGCACCATTTCTTGTACAGAACTGTAAAAATTAAAAATAAATAAAACAACTATACAATATTGCAACTCCTGAGAGTTTAACATCTGGTGTAAACAAAAATTAAAGTGCCATTTCTAAAGTAACAACAGAATTATGGCAAAACTACATATTGCATTTAAGAGCATAGAATTTAGCACAACATTCAACCTGCAATATTTTTGTACAACCAAAACATACAACACTGAGGCTACTTTTTCTCCTTGAGCCAGTTACTGAGACAAACGAGCCTGTTCACATTTTCAGAGCTTAAGGCTGCTCTTTTCTTCTGGATGATGTTCCCAGCAAGTGAGAACCAACTCTCACATGGGATAGAAGTGGCAGGGCTTGCTAGGTACTTTCTAGCCAGAGTGGAGAGCTGTGGATGTGCCCCTGCATGTGCTGACCACCATTGTAGTGGGCAGTCTGTCTCACTGATTGTCTGTTCTGCTTTACAGAGGCTAAAGGCATTAGACCCTACATCAGAATCAGAGTCAGAGTCAGAAGAAAAGCACAAGGGGCCTTTCTTTTTTGGTGGCTCATCTGTGAGGTAGCTTTTATAGATCCATCTTGAAGGAGTTCTTCAAGCTTTTTCCACACGGCTTCTCGCTCTTCTCTTGGAAGACACTTTAAGTCCTTAAAGCGAGGGTCAAGCATTGTAGCCATTTTGAGCCAATCATAATTAAGTGCAGCTTTCCGCTCTGACTTCATGAAGTCCTTCATGAAGGCTGTCTTGAATTTCACAATGTAGGTAGAATCCTCATCAGGACCTTCATAGTGTGGTCCAGGAATCATAGGACAGGCAAGACCGCAGAACATGAGACGTAAGTCTCTCCACCAAGAAGATCAGTCACATGTCTGCAGTGAGAAAGAAATAAAAATAAATTAGTTTATCAATTACAGTGATCAATTTAGGCAATAATTATTTAGAAAATATTTTACATTGTTCCATTTACCTGCATGGTTCAAGGATGGCTGCCAACTTCTCTAGTTTTGTCCACTCTGCTGCTGATAATAAGACCAGTTTGTGCCTGTTTGTCCAGAGTAGCCTTTACTGCCTCTTTGTTTTTGAGAAGACGACGGATCATAAACAGTGTGGAGTTCCACCTTGTGGAAACATCCTGGATTAGGGGGTCATTTTCCTGGTCAAGTGCCCTTCGCTCTTTATACAGTTCCACTGTGTTGGCTGGACTGTGTCTGAAATGACCCACAATCTTGCGGCACTTTGCTAGTACATCATTAAATCCACAACTGTCCAGGCACTCAGTGACGGATCTCTGCAAAATATGCGCAACACGCGGCATCTGCTGAAATGGGAGCCGTCTTGCTGCTGCCATCATGTTTCTGGCACAATTGGTGCCAACTGTTGTAACCTTTTGCTCAATTTTCCAGGACTCAGCTACAGAAAAAATGCTCTGCGGAGTTTAGTGCATAATGTCTGTTGACTTTCTCTACAGTGAAAGATGCTGATGGCCAAACTTTGTTAACAGCGCACACTGAGTGCGCGGTCACGCCAAGGCAGTTAGACTTGCTGGCGGAAGTCCAAAGGTCCCCTGTCAATGCAACACAATCAACTGCATTCAATACGTCGTGTTTTGGCTGCTTTTCACCATAAAGCTGCCCTGATCTTACTCGCCATGGTTTTCCTACACGGGAGTTGGTGAGCAGGGTCCGATGTCGCGATCTAACACAGACTGTAGCCCCCCATCCTCGACCCCCGAAAGCGGTCTACAGTCTGTTGCGATCCATTTAATCAGGGAGCTGCTTCATTTTTCAGACGTAGACTTACTTATTTTGGCCCTGAACCCGGTCGCCTGGTCCAGTGCGGCCGGCTGGGCCGGTTATTTATCGCTGAAATCAGCTGCGGGGGCGGCTCCGCTCACCGCAACAAGTTTAGCATTGAGATGGTATTTTAGGCTTGAGGAGCTTCGGTGATGAGCAAACTCCTTTTTGCACAACTTGCATACAACAGCAGTCTTTTCGAAAGTCCCATCAGGAGGTTTTTTAAAGCTAAATTGTGCCTCAGTTGACCAAAAGAAGCGGCTACGTCGTCCATCGTTGTTGTTTGCGGATGTTGCTTGTGCATCAGATTTACAGGCATGCTAGAACACGCGAATACAAAGGTTCCGGCTCCAAACTTAAAAAAGGGATTATTTCTGATAAAAGATTTAACGCGTTAAAGTCTTTGTAATTAATTAATCTAACTTAATGCGTTAAAGTCCCGTCCCTAATATATATATATATATATATATATATATATATATATATACACACACCTCCTCTATCCTGCTGCTCCACCATCCCCTCCTCCTTAGTAGAGTCTCGGAGGTGGGCCCTCACTCTGCTATACACAGACTGCTTGTGTATGTAACGGTGTACAATAGTTGTATTAATATTATGCTATGAAATTCCTGATAATTCCTGTCAACCCGCTGGTTGGTCAGCGTATATATATATATGTATATATATATATATATATATATGTTTGTGTGTGTGTATATATATATATATATATATATATATATATATATATATATATATGAATATATATAGGTGATTCGGTGCAGTCTCGGCAGTAGAATGGGTGCGTGCTGCCGTGTTGTCCACTGACTGAAGCATGAACAGAAACTTATACTGTGATTGCCATACTCATTACAGGCAAATAACACTGCATCCTCCCAATCTGGTGTCCATCATTGACCCTGGGCGGACGAAACCCCGATAGGAAGGGTCACATATATACATCCTGTTTCGAATTACTTTGATGTCGGCTCCTCGCTCCTTTTTTCTTGCGATTAACCATTTCTTTCCGAGATCATCATAATAATAATCCATCCATCCATCCATCCATCCATCCATCCATCCATCCATCCATCCATCCATCCATCCATTTTCTAATCCGCTTCTCCGTCAGGGTCGCGGGGGGCTGCTGGAGCCTATCCCAGCAGTCTTCGGGCGGAAGGCAGGATACACCCTGGACAGGTCACCAGTCCATCGCAGGGCACATAATAATAATAATGATAATAATAATTCTTTATTTTTATATAGCGCTTTGTCAAGGACCCAAAGATGCTTACAATTCAAAGTACATAGATAACACACTTAACACAGACAACAAGAGCACAATAATACAAACAAAAAGACAAGGCAGTATATGGGAGGTCATATGAAGGAGCATAACAGACTGAGGGTAGGTTTTGAGTTTGGTGAGGCAGACCAGTTTATATAAGAAATGTCTGGATAATGACAGGGTCAGACATTGAAGACATGAGGGAAATCATCAAATGGAAATGAGTAAAAACTCAAAATGATTCTACACAGAACTTCCCAATCCGGAAGTGTCGACCCCAGAAATGTCAGAAAGGCTCATACTGAGGGCTTCTGCAGGAAATGCGTGTGTAGAAAGTTCTTCTTGAGGAAACACAGAGCAGAGCAGGCTGCTTAGACCAGTAGCCAGACAATGCTACTCAATACACTGTTCTATATCGTGGTTGCTGGGGTGGTGATATGAGGCAAATAACAGGATTCAACTGCCAGCTGAAGAGAATGTGAAGTTCAAGAGATTGAAGTTTAAAAATCTGTTTATACCTGTTTATATGTTTAAAATATTTTAATATGGCTGCAGAAAAACTGATATTATGGAGTTTTATTCAGCCAATGAGCTCAATAACCACAGTCTACAGAGTGAAATGTGGTATTCAGGATTTTGTTTATTTAATATTTGCAGGCAAAGCCTTATATAAGATTTTTGAAGGGCTTAAGTTTAGTTAAGAGTTTTTGTTTCTCAATTGCTTGGATCTCAATTCCTTTTGCAAACCAACAACAGAAAAAAACAGTACGTTCCTGCATTGAGCAGTAAAGACTTGCTGTTTTTTTATTCATCCTGTCACATGACTTACCAGAAAGAGCAGCTGGACAAGCTGACAACAGCAGGCATAACAAAAAAAATGATGAGACTGATAACCATAGAATCAGCATCCCTAATCTTTTTAGCACTGAGATAACTCAAAAGTGCGTTTCACTTAAAATGATGTAGCATGTTAAGACAGGTTGGGAGAGACTAAAGAATTTTATCACTGAATTGAAAGACATTTGCTGCTTTGGCCACACCCTTCAAAAGACAGTAGAACATGAACACAGGTTGTTTTGTGCACAAGGACCAGTAAACAGCAAGTGAATCTTAAAGGATAAAGGATTTTTCCCTACTGTGAGAAGAGGCTGGTAAGAGAAGTTCACATTATGCAACTATGACTAAACAGAACGCAACAGAATGACTAAACTTTGATTTCTCATGTTGCGATTCATACTAGTGAAAAGGTCAGTGTATGTTACTTCTAGAGTGAGATTGCTGATTAAAATATTTAGACACAAATGTAAACTACGAATGAAAGGATCAATATAGTTTATTAAATTTATTAATAAAATGTGGACTGCACACTGGAGAATATTAAAAGGGCAACTGTATTGAGATCTACATATGACCTCTCCAGGAACTGGAATGTTTATGTCCTGGAATATAAAATGTGTCTTTCTATTTCTATTAGCATCAGAAAAACATAGATACATAGCTGTAATCTTCTCAACATTAAAAAAAATCCTGCAGTCAGTATTCTGATTCATAAGCAGTAGTGGTTACTCATATTTGATTGCGATTTACATCTTTGATTAAACACCTTAAACTCCAAAGATCCAAAAGTCTTTATCAAGGGTAGGAAACTCTGGCCCTGAAGTGTCAGATGTCTGCACAGTTTAGTTATTTCCTGCTCAAACCCACCTAATATAAGTCAGAAATCAGTTACCTGGTTTGTCTGGTGTATTAGAACAGAGAAATCATGAAATCATGAAATCATACTGGACTCTCAGTTCCTCACCCCATTCTAAACTGAATTTGGCCTTATATCCTATGTTATAAACATTAATGCTCAGCACCAAATGCAAAAGTACAACTTGTCACATATGAGATATGCGAGAAGAGTCCTTCATTATCAGGATTACTAGTGAAAATGATGTTTAGGGCAAGTTCTTAGGGCCCTGTAGCCGAGGTTGTCAGCAGATAATGATTTTCTCTGCACATCACACACTGTTCTGAAGACATTTAGAAAGTAATGATTTAGTAACATTTTGTCAAAATAAAGTGCAAGTGTTGCTGGGCCTGTTTCTTAATTATCACCCTTTTATGTGATCACCATACTTTCATATCATTGCCAAAATATCTGGTTGGGAGGAAAAGTGTAGTTAATTACTATTTTTAAGTTGTGTAGTTATCATTTTAAGTCCCCTTTAATGTCTCCCAGATTTTCTGCGACAACATGTATTTTGCAGGCCAGTGAAGAAGAATTGCCAGTTGACCGTACATAACTGGTCTTTATATCATAGCTGTTCCTTATTACTTGATCATTTCTGGTGCCACTAGAGAACAGGCTGAGAAGGTTTAGCAGAACACTAGTCCAATAATAAAACACAGACTGCAGTAAATTAAACTAAAAAGTTGAAATGAAATGACTATCAGCAGAAGTAATTTGTCCAGGTCAATTACAAACATCAGCACACAAGCCTTCATGCGCCCTTCAAGCAAATTAGCAATTTTTATTTATTTATATTTTTCTATCAAGTTAGGATGTCATATCGTCTGTTTATGCTTCAGTCTATAAGTCACTCAAAGCATTATGAGGAGCAGTCAGTTATGTTTATGTCCTGTGTCATATTGGGTGCAAGACTGTACTGTACTGACTGTAAAGCCAGGTATTTTGAAAGGAGGGAGTGGGGTTGGCACCTTAATAAATTAAGACCTTGACTGTTTTTGTGTACTCATATAAGATGGCACATGAGATGGCTTACAGTATGTAATTAATCACATCCAAAACCAGCGAGTGTAGCGTCATCTGCAAAAGAGCAATGCAGGTGACTATGGGCTGGCAGTGCTGAGAAAGAGAGTGTTTAAAAAAAAAGGGGGTCACTTAATGTTTCTTTTTGTGTTGAGGGGGCAACATTCATTTATTCAGTTTTTTATTTGCTTTGAAGATAAAACAAGGACTCCTTTCCTCAAAGGTCATAGAGTTTTCGGCTCTAGAGTCAGTTAACATTAATCTGTTTAGGTTCTATGTTCTAATGCTCCAAGAGTTTTCTGTTCTGTATGTTCATATTTTATAATGTCGTAACGAAGACATAACCCAGGATACAGTGTCGCACAATAGGGTAAGAGAGTTAACACATTTATTATACCTGTACAGCTTCCAAAGAAGAGTAACGTGTGGAGACCTCTGCACGCCTAGAATACCAACTGAAATTGCAGTTTCCAGATGGCTTTCAAGCACAGTGGATTGTCTTTCTGTAGGTTGTGCAACGACAACTTAAAATATGGGATCTAAGAAATGTGAGTGTGCCTGTTTTTTATGTTTTGTATTTTTGGTCTTCTGTCAAAAAATTTAAATTACTGCAACATATTTTTCTTTGTCAATCCACAGCCAAACCAGATGATGAACAACATTTATTAGGGGATACAGATGATGGTAAGAGGTTTATGTATCTCAAGAAAGAAATAGCTTTGTTGTTTGACAGCTTCATTTCACACAGTAATACCATCACTTGGTAGTTTATTTAGGCTTTTGATTAATAATAAGCTTCTTTTCTTCTATTTAGAAATAACAGTGCTCTTTGACAAGATCAAAATTGTGCTCATTGGATGTCAGAAAGCTGGGAAAAATAAGATTGGAAATGCCATTCTCGGGAAGAACGCCTTCACATACCTGAACACACGTAAAGAACACTACTTGAAGGATGACAACACAATATTTGGAAGACGCATTACGTTAATCCGTGTCCCTGGTTGGTCTCAAGACTTGAGCTCTGATGATATTAAGCAATTTAAAATCCAGCAAGTGATTAAAGACAGTGTGAAGTCGTTTAAAGATGGACCTCATGCTATTCTACTGGTTGTGAAAAGAAACACGACACTTACAGAGACAACAAGAGAGACACTGGAAAAACTTTTGGGTTCCAATGTTTCTGAGCATATGCTAGTTTTTTCTATAGATGGAGCAAAGATTTCATTTGCTACCATGATTGACCACTGTGCAGAGAGGAGACAAACAACAATTGACAGATGCAAAAAAAGATATCACCTCTTTAGGAGATGCATGTGTGGAAAGCAAAACATGGAGTTAATTGAAATAATTGAGGACTTCATTATGAAGAAGAAAGCCATTAATTTTCATTCCACTGGGAAGGAACAACCAAAGCCTGAACGGCAGGTTCAGCAGCTGGCTACTCTGGTGAATAGACTGAAACAGAGAATTTCAGATCTGAGTGAGTACATCTCAAAATTACAATCACGCAACCAGACAGAGACTTCTAAACTGCGAAGAACAATAGAGTTAAAGAATGAAGAAATAAGGAATCTACAAGCTGTGCTGAGACAAAAGGAGGAAGCACTGAGAGAAATGAAGGAGGCGACAGAAAGACTAAGGTCAAACCAAAGTACCACAGAGATGTCTGCCCTGCATGAAAGGATAACACAGCTTGAGAATGAAGGAAGAGAAAGAGAAAAGGAGCTTCAGAAAATGTTGGAAGAAAATGAACAGAAAAAGGCAGAGATAAGAACATTGAAAGAAGAAAATCAAGAATTAAAGGACATTTTGTGTGTGCAAGAAAGAAAAAAGAGGCAAATCCAAAGGAGGATGACAAACGGAACCGAGGCAGAATCATTTGAATTATATGTGCTGCTCCCAACAGGTAACTTGCTATAAATCTTGCTAATATTTTTTATTTTTTTGTAACAACACTCATTCTGTGTGTGTACCACTCTGAGTGAATAGACGTGCATTAGTAACTCTGGCAGCAACAAAAATCCAAGACTTAACAATATTTAGGGACGATGTCCAAATAAATCTTCTGGATAACTTTCATTAGAACATCTGCTAATACCAGCGCTTCACTCTGTACATCACAGATTCCTCTATAAACAGAAGTATACATTGGTGATCTTTCACTTTTATGAAAGAAAGCCTAAAGACTGGGCATTAATGTATTGTATATTGCTGTTGTCCAATGAAAACCGAATATGTGTAAAATATTTACTTTATAAGAGAAGGGAAAAATACTCTTACCTTTCAATGTTAGTCAATGCAAAGAGATTTTGTTCCAAGTGATTTTAAAGCATTTCTATTGGTCTGTTCATCTTTAAATTTTTACACAATGTAAAGGACAGCTGGTGCGTTGAAATGATGTAGAAAGCTAAAAATCAACAAAAATGGAGATACATTTTTCACTGGACAGTGACGAAATGTAAAGACTGTATTTGATGCTGTTGCTTTGCATTTGCATTGCTTTTTCTCACTTGCAAAAATTCTTTGCTATTTTATGTTGAGAAATGTTATTTTTTAATTGTTGCACTATTTAATTGTAAGGTATTGCAGAGAGATTCAGCCTCTCAAATCAAAGTCAAAATGGGCAAATATTACAAAAAACATTTCTAATTTCAACATATGTTATCTCTGAAGCATTTTTAGTAAAGATAGGATTTCAGTTATTTGCATATTGTTGCATTTTGTTTTACATTTGAAAATAATGGGATATTATTGAAAATAATGGGATACTTTATTTAATTAATTAATTAATTAATTAATTTGTTCTGACAGCGACCATGTGAAACACACATTGGCCTATTTCTATGGTCTCATGTTCTTATGTTCACCTGAGAGATCAGGAAATTAAACAATGATTCATGACTTCCTGTTTTACTGGATAAGTGTTGATGCAGAGGCCAAATAAACTTTCTCATTGGCATAGGCAAGATTAACCATAGTCTAATGACCACAGAATGAGGCTTCTGACATGGCCTGACTGGAGAGCCCAAAAGAGAGGACATGGGACCCTAGAGGACCTGGAAGAGACTGATCTCAGAGTCCTAGCTGTATTCTCCATTTTTGGCATTTTTAGTTTATTGAGGATCTGATAGCATTCAGAGAAGCTGCATGGAAGTCAATTATGGTTGAGTTTTAGAATTTCTAGCTTTACGATAGTGAGCAATGTTGCACAAAAGCTCAGATAAAATAATTGTTATTGTTGATAATTTGGTATATAAATACAAGGAGGGCTATCCATCCAGATAATGTCAGTGCCTTCATTTTAAAATCCTTAGTAAAGAAACTGGCCCTACATAACAGTCTCACACAAAATAATATGGATTACAGCTGCTTCCTTAAATACAGCAGATTGATGTTTAAAAAATGGTGCATTCTGAAAGAAACAGATCCAGCTTCCTGATAAAGAGGATTTTAACTCATGGTTCAGATGGCTGAGAAAAAAATCACAGCATATGTTGGATGTGATCCTTATGTTATGAAGAGGAGCAATTTTTCCATTTGAATTGAAAGACTTGCCTGCTACGGAGGCAATAGATACAAGCAGATACCTTGTCCCCTAGACACCCTCATATTCAAGAAAATCAATGAAAGCATACAACAATATGGAGCCATACAACTTAACAAGACTGTCTATTGGCTTCCTATTCTAATTTTCCTGTTCTGTCTTAAATGGTGCATCTGTTGTTATTATAATGCGTGATGCCAGACTGCAACTGCAGCAACATTGAAGGTGGAATGGAAAAATTCAAACAAGCTGGCATGGCAGGTAAGTTATTTATGTTCACCTGTTTTTTGTGTAGTGCTGTTTAAGGTGTATATGGCAGTGCAATGAGTGTTTACAATTCAAGTTTATTAGTACAATAATGTGCTGTTAATAATAATCATCATCATCATCATTGTTATTGTTATTATTATTTTTTAAAATTGGAAACTGGCCCTGGTGTAATAATCTTGGAGATTTCTAGACACACTCCAATATGGAAGACACCATTTTTCATGATATGCTGCCCCAAGAGGAAAACTATGATCAGGTGGTGCCTATATTAGTCATGCTGAAGTCTCCAGATTTTAGTCATATTACGTATGTTGCATCCATTTTAATGCTGAATGATAACCATGTCATGTTGTGCTGTTTCTCACTTAGGGGCAGAATTTGTGGACTCAAACCGCAAAGAACTCATTAAAAGAGTTGTGTCAGTGGATCCCATTCTTGATGAATTATATCAGTTTATTGGCGATGATAAGTATTCACAAATCCGACTCGCTAAAACGAACCCGGACAAAATGAGGGAGCTCTACACAATCTTAGATGGAGCAGGACAGATGCTGAAGGCAGAGTTTTACAACAGTCTTTTAAACCATGAGAAGTGTCTTGTTGAAGATTTGTGTTATAGAGGAAACCCTCAGCCTACTTCTGCTCCATAAATGTTAGGACTATTTCTAGACTGTTTAAAAACAGGGTAGGCCTAATTTGTGATATTGGGAGTGATTTTTATTCATGAAAA
This sequence comes from Pygocentrus nattereri, assembly GCF_015220715.1. Classification (NCBI taxonomy): domain Eukaryota; kingdom Metazoa; phylum Chordata; class Actinopteri; order Characiformes; family Serrasalmidae; genus Pygocentrus; species Pygocentrus nattereri. The sequence goes on along the minus strand of NC_051212.1, from coordinate 18,194,686 downwards.
TACTATTATATGACTAAAGTAATGCTCTTTACCAGCGTGTTTTTGTTGTTTCTTCCCTCTATAAGGTACTGCTCCCTTGTGGACAAGTAAAGTTATATTTCAATGTGTAGTAAAAATGTACTCAGGTTAGTCCAGTAGATTATCACATTTCACTTATTATTATTGTTGTTGTGCAGACCTGCTATCATTAGTCATTATCCTTGTTGTTGTTTTTGTTTATTCATTCTTTTTTTTTAACTTAGTGTTTGTAGAGTAGATCTTAGGAGTAGAGCTAATTAAACTGTACATCATGGGTAGCCAAACTGTTTTCTATGTTTGTCAAACTGCACTGGATAAATGTATATATTTCAATGTTCAGCTTAAAAAAATTAAAAAAATACAGCTTATGTCAAATAAAGAGCCTGAATAATATGATATGACTTTCATTGTCATTTGTCTCAGTAGTTATCAAATTTCTTCAAATGTTTGGCAATATTTCAGGCAGAAACATCTCTCTTATGGAAAACAGAAGTCAACTGGGGTACAAGATTATCCCACTGTAACATGTGATTTCAAGTGGCACTGTTGTGCACTGGAATTCAGCACCTATCTATTACAAAGACAAAAAAGTGCAACAAGATCAGTAATAAGATCAGACTTATCACCTGTCCCATCTCCTATTACACACCTCACTAACAAAAGTCTGTATTGAGATTTTCAGTATTTGTTGACTTTTATGAGACTTAAAACTACTATAAACAGTCTCATTATTTCTTAAATAAAGCCGTAAAATTCACAAAGTAACCGTGTTCAGTCCCAAGTTCATTGAAAGGATGTAAAGGACACTGAAATGAAACCACTGCTCTATGCTGCTTAGAGGGACTATAATTCCTAGACAAGTGCAATGAAAGTGAATTCCAAGTATTGAAACCAAAGGGGCAACCTGGGTAGAAACATTTTAAGTGGTGACCATGTCCAAAATGACCACGCTCTAATTCATAGTGCTTGAGTAGTTCTGCTTGCTTAGACATTACAATGCCACAGCTTTTACACTAAGACTTTAACTTGACAAGCACACATAAAACAAATAGTCTTATAGTTCAATACAAATATAAAATCTGCATCATAACAGTGCACTCACCAGAGACTTAGAACATGCCCCAGAATCTTTAAAAAGTAGCACTCAGCAGCCTTGTTAAGCCTTGAGCTATGAACAGAGAGGGCATTTAAATAAAATTAAAGACTTGAACAAGCAAAAAATGAAAGAAGCAAGAGTTTTCTTTATTTACAATTTTGAAGTTTAGAAGTCATCTTATAAAAAATGTGTCCTGTCGGACATCACAGTGCATTATTTTGGCAGAAATCTAATGGCCTCACAGTAATATGTATTATTAGCTATTTGTTGTAGTCCTTTGAGCATTATTTTAGTTTAAAACCAATTATGATATTTAAGCCACACCATGGTTATTTTAATCAACATGGTTATCAGGAATCCCTAATCAGACAATGTGTTTAACACACATACAGTTTGACTGAACATAAGGTAAACCCCATCTTGTTAACTCCACAGGGGGTTACATGAGCAAAATATTATCTCACCCCAATTGCAAGCTCTACAAACACTGAAAACGTTTGGAAAACTGTAAAACCCCTAAAAACAATTCATCTAGCCTTCCAACCAGTGTTATAGTTGATGATCAGCTGGTATCTGATCAGAAGGAAATCTTTAGAATATTAACACACATTTTGCTGTAGCTGGTCACATTTTACCAATTCATATCTGCTGTTAGCTCAAACTGATATCAACTCTACTGTTAGCCAGAGCCATGGTCTTTTCACACTCCAGCCCTTCTCTCCAATCATAGTAGCTAAATCTCTTACTACTATTAGTCCACGAAAAACTACTGGTGAAGATGGGCTGGTGTAACAAGACAAAAAGGTCCAGACACTCATGACAAAAAACTAAAGATGAGGCTTTAATATCAAAGGGTTTAACAAGAAACGTGGTCAGTAAACAGGTATGGGTCAAATCCAAAATAGCAAAAAGGCACAAAAGTGCAACCATAACCAGAGGGCAAAGACAAAAGGGAAAAAACAGAAAAACAATCCAAACACAAAAAGGCAAATCACAAAAACTCAGGAGAAACACCTAGTAGCTCTACAGGAGAAGCAAGACTTCACAATCTGGCTAAGCTAAAGCCCGGGCTTTAAATGAAACTAAACAAGTCATGTGACGTGGAACACAATTGAACAAAGTTAGTATTCAGGAAACTGTGAGTGCTGATTGGAGTATGAGGGAAGGTCAGGAGTCACATGAGTCACATGATCTCTCAGAGGATTCTGGGAGATGAAATCTGAGTGTGCCTCAGAGACAGAGGGATGCATGACAGCTGGATCCTTACTTCTTGAGTCTAGCAGCCCCAATTACTTTAGACCACATAATATTTTAATCTCTCTGTTTTATCATGCAGAATTCCCAGGATTTGAAAAATGGCTCATGTAACTGCAAAAATGACATGAAGTTTGATAATTAAACAGGACTGAATTTTCATATACAAATTATTTGTTGACTATTTAGTAGAAATTCAAACATTTTAGTTAAACAGGACAAATTTGAGATTGGTCTTGAGAAAATTGTGTCCTGTTTAATTATCAATCTGGCTTTAGAGAAAGACACAGCAACATCTCTGCTACCACACTAATTTTAAATGATCTCTATATGCCTATATACAGGAAGAAGCATTGTGCTGCCATTTTTATTGATGTACCATGGTAAGATTGGTACCATGAGGTTCAATGTTGTGAGTTTTATTCACTTTATATATTAATGAACTTGCTGCCTCTGCCTCAGACTGCAAAGTACACCTGTATGCAGATGACCTGGTTTTATACTGTTCAGCTGACTCTGTTTAGGTTGCAATAAGAAAACTGCAGTGCTTATTTAAACATCTCTATTACTAATAATAACTTGCATTACTTATAGAAAAACTGTAGTTTATTATATTTTGTTTTCCATTGCTGTAAAACGCAGTAAGTCACCTGAGATATAAAAGTCATATCTCTGCTGTGTCTTTCCTAATAACACTCCTACTTATGATAACATCACTGTAATGCACAGCTTCTTGTGTCTTTTTGCTTTAATCTGTTTTAAATGCTGTATCTTTTCAAAATGGAGATTTAGTCTGACAAAGTCCATGTTTACCATATTTCCATATAATAAGATTCTAAGTGCAGCTGGACCGAGGATGAAGACTGAGTTTGCAATGACAGGTAAAATGCTTTGGTAGCATTTCAGTGAAAAACAGCGTTCATAAGGATGACAACCCACATCAGCCTTTCATGACTTAACACAAGCATACATAAACATTTAGAAAGGCTTTTTCCAAAACATTTTTGATGAAGTAGATTTGAGGCAGATGAAAAAACACAGGGGTATAAATACTTGGATAATTCAGAGGATTTAAAGGCCAGTACAATGCCACCAAAATCAGGTTTCACTCAGACAAACTCTAATATACAATCTAACATGTAAGATGTAGTGCAGTGAGGTAGTCTCAGTGTCAGAAAGCATTACACAACACTCTGAACTTAGCCAGTAATATACGCATTAAATAAAATTGTTTATTTACACACACACACACACACACACACACACACACACACACACACACACACAATAAGACTCGAGCTATGCCATGAAATCCAGGGGTGTAAAGAGTACTGAAAATCCCTACTTAAGTACAAGTACTGTTACTGCAGTGATAAATTACTCAAGTCCAAGAAATAATTGGTAAATACAATTACTCAAAGAAAAGTAAATAAGTAGTTAGTTGAAGAACTACTTAAGTACACAGTTACTGATTTACTTTTTTGTATTTCTGCTATCACAAACTGAAAATATTTCTGAGCTGACTCTGCTACATCACTGGAAATAATCTGTACAGAAAAACATTAAAGCAAAAGTCTTAAGACTTTTGTTCAGGAACACCAGCAATTTACCCACTTTTTTTATACTATAATATATTTCACTGGTAATCATCCTGATCACTTCATACAGAAATCAGACATTACAACTGTCTTATAGTAAAAGGCAGGGCCCACAGGTATTACTTAAAATGGTAGACAGAGCACATTACAGCTCAAACAGTTTTCATCTGGTCACACTATAATGGTGTTCAGCTTTGTTGACTGACCGGCTATAGTATGCCACCACTCGCTTTCCTTCAGCCCCTACCAGAGCAAGAACAGCTCCAATCCAGTCACTGCTGGATGAATGCCAATTTATGGTCAAGTAGCTTGTGAACAAGGTGGTCATCAACCAGAGCCTTCTTGAGGTCAAAAAAGGCCTTCTCTGTGTTCATATGTTGGTGAGTTGGTGAGGCAGTTTTCAGACCATTTGAAGTCCTCAGCTTTTAAAGTGAGTCCATAGCAGCTTAAAGAGAAATTCAGCAACACAGGAGATGCCAAATGCACACCTCTGGTAATAAGGGGCTTATTCAAGAAAACTTCAAAGCTGGTTGGTTTTCAGGTACAGACCAGTCCCTCACCATTTGGACTTTGCCACTCACTGTACTTATGCTTGCCTACTCCTCGTTTATGCTTAAAAATGCTACCTCCCTCCACAAAAAAAAAGACACTTTTCAGGATGAAGTTTCAGGCTTGCTACAGACACTCTAGTCCCTGTCATAGCACTCCCAGCACTGACTGAAAGGAGCTGCCATGACTACACCTCTAGGGAGCTGGAGCAGTCTCAAGAGGTGGCCTTTCTGCATACAACCACCCCCAAGAGACCTTAAGTTCAGAACATGGGGTTCATACAGATTTAACAGAGCATTCAGGTTCAGTCATCTTTGTGATCCAAGCTGGACTGCTTTGCTTGGGGTTGCCACCATCCATTTTGTTCTGCTGGGAGCATCATACTGGCTGCACCAGCTCTGAAAATCTCTTTCTGGCCTTTTCATGCCTCTGGTCACACTCTCAGTGTGATGTGCTAGTACTCTCAGGGACTGAGATGCTCTTATGCTTGCCGTCACCTGCTAAATCTTCATGCGGGTGCAGTAAAGAAAATCACATCTCAGCTGCCATACTTTCTGCAGTCTCTCAGATCCAGGCTTTGTGACAAGACACCACACTAATCTTTACCAGTGCCGTCCCTCTTGGCTCTTGCTGTAAATGTCCTCCTCAATTTGAATGGCTTTGTGGTCAATGGAAAGTATTCTCTGTGATATGTTGGTGAGCTAATTCCTTTAGCAACTAAGCTAAAACACAATAACACATCATACCAGGGACAGCCAGCTCAGAGGTTTTGCTTCTGATATTCAATGTAGTGACCTCATTTGAAACAAACTAAAACCCGTTTAAGAACAATAGTTTATTGAACTTTGTGAGGCCATAGTTCAGATCAAAAAGAAAATCAACCACCACTATCTCTCACATTTGCACTCCAGAGAACCTCAGCTCAGAAATGGAAAAAAATTGTTTTCACCCAGCTCACTAATCACCAGGATGCCCAGACCCGGCCAACACAAGCCCCTCTGTTTTAACTATAGGTGATTCCCTGCATTATGTTAACTGTCATAAATTCAAAGAAGAGAAAGAGCGCTGCAGTTGGTTGCATGTGGGTGTTACAAGGAAGTTCCCTGTGAAATCCATTTGAAACATAGTCTTATTGTTACAGGATGGCAGGGAGGTGGACCCAAGCACAGAACTAAAACCCATCAAAAACAAACAGGCAACACCTAGAGTGTACAAGTGGCAATGGTCAACGTAACTCACAGAAGTCGGGGAAAAAGCGTAGGAATGACAAACAAAGGCGACACCACAACCGGTGTGCTCAAACAAAGGCTGAGTAGAATGGGAAACAAAGATAATGAGAACACAAAATACATGATTATGAGAGGAAAGTTGTATGCTTCCCTTCACTGGTTTTCTCTTAGAACAAACACCTCTTGTATGGCTGCAGTGCTATATATATATATATATATATATATATATATATATATATATATATATATATATATATATATATATATACACTGCTCAAAAAAATAAAGGGAACACTTAAACAACACAATATAACTCCAAGTAAATCAAACTTCGGTAAAATCAAACTGTTCACTTGCAACACTGATTGACAATCAATTTCACAGCTGTTGTGCAAATGGAATAGACAACAGCTGGAAATTATTGGTGATTAACAAGACACACTCAATAAAGGAGTGGTTCTGCAGGTGGGGACCACAGACCACTTCTCAGTACCTTTCTGCTTTTGGCTGATGTTTTGGTCACTTTTGAATGTTGGTGGTGCTTTCACACTCGTGGTAGCATGAGACGGACTCTACAACCCACACAAGTGGCTCAGGTAGTGCAGCTCATCCAGGATGGCACATCAATGCGAGCTGTGGCAAGAAGGTTTGCTGTGTCTGTCAGCGTAGTGTCCAGAGGCTGGAGGCGCTAACAGGAGACAGGCCAGTACACCAGGAGACGTGGAGGAGGCCGTAGGAGGGCAACAACCCAGCAGCAGAACTGCTACCTCTGCCTTTGTGCAAGGAGGAACAGGAGGAGCACTGCCAGAGCCCTGCAAAATGACCTCCAGCAGGCCACAAATGTGCATGTGTCTGCACAAACGGTTAGAAACTGTTGACTCCATGAGGATGGTATGAGGGCCCGACGTCCACAGATGAGGGTTGTGCTCACAGCCCAACATCACGTTGCACCACAGACGTTCCAGGAGTTGGTGGATGCTTTAGTCCAGGTCTGGGAGGAGATCCCTCAGGAGACCATCCGCCACCTCATCAGGAGCATGCCCAGGCATTGTAGGGAGGTCATACAGGCACGTGGAGGCCACACACAATACTGAGCCTCGTTTTGCCTTGTTTTAAGGACATTACATCAAAGATGGATCAGCCTGTAGTGTGTTTTTCCACTTTAATTTTGTGTGTGACTCCAAATCCAGGCCTCCATTGGTTAATAAATTTGATTTCCATAGATGATTTTTGTGTGATTTTGTTGTCAGCACATTCAACTTTGTACAGAACAAAGTATTCAATGAGAATATTTCATTCATTCAGATCTGGGATGTGTTATTTGAGTGTTCCCTTTATTTTCTTGAGCAGTATATATATACATTTATGGCAGGGTTCTGCTGTCTAAGGCTATATATCATATCTGCTGTACCTAGCACTTTCTCTTCATATGGACATTAAGTTGTTAAACCTATTGACCCTTTACTATTTAGATTTATTTGAAAAAAGAAAAATATTACTTTTTTTTTGATAATCACTGTCTGTATAATATGTTACTAAGTTCTTCTTAAGTGTATCTCTTCAATGTTCAATGCCCCTTCTGCAAAAAGGAAGATTAATGAATTTAACATTTATTTTACTACTGTCCTTACAGAAAAACAAACATATTGAATATTTACACACTATTGTTTTGTCTTCTAGGACAGTTTCAAAAATTCATAAAGCTTAAACCTGATTTTAAACTTTTTTATTTTGAGTCTCTTTACCAGTTGTTAGGCAACATGTCAAGGCCTTTGAACAGCAAACTGCTAAAACTCACAGCGTACTGAATACTTTGGTTGGTAAATTATGTGTTTTGACTTAATTCATTAATTAATTGTATTTATATTATTATGTCTTCCCCAAAAGTGTGTGTCTTGTGGTAGTAATAATAATAATAATAATAATAATAATAATAATAATAATAATAATAGTAAACAGGCTCGGACGCCAAGGCCAGGCGACGCCCCTGTACTGCACCGCAGGGGGCGACTAAGTGGGATAAAAGTTGTGGACACAAACTGATGCAGATCGACTCGTTTATCTATTCGTGAAATGGGTCTTGAAGAATGGCCACATAAAACATTACTGTTCTATACGCTGACCAAGAGGGCACGTTCCTGAAAGTAAAGAGTGACCATATCGTTTGTGGAAGTGTTGTGCAGAGGGCCTGGAGTGAAAGTGAAAGCATACAGTGGGTCGCCGCCTCTCCTTTGACATGTAGGCTGGTAGGACGCACAGGGCGCTGCGTTCGGAGTGGAGTGAAATGTTTAAGGCAGGTCATTAAATTACAGTGGCAGTTCAAATCTGAAGATGTCCGTCTTCCAGCACGCGGTGTTTTTTGAGGCGAGTGGCCTCTCAAATGACGACTTGAGAAGGATTGGACAGTACTTTCACATCAGGCGGCGGTCGGGCGGGGGGGACTGTGGGGAAGTGGAGCAAGTCGGAGAGAACACCTACAAGATCGCCTTCAGAGAGCAAGCAGGTTAGTGAGGGTGTGGGTTTCAGACAACTGGCTGCGCTTCGTCTCTCATTAATGACTGAACCGTCGTGTAAAGCTGCTGTGCTTTGTGCCCGCTGGCTGGGCTGTCAGTGTGATGTAAAAAGTTGAAATGTTCATTAATTTTGTTTGTTTTCATTTTTCAAATGAAAGACCAGGAACGAGTTTTAGGCAAAACAGAGCACACAGTCCCTGTAGCCAGTCAAAGAAATCTGCACATCTTGCTTCGTCGCCATGATAAAAAACAACCATCCTCCTCAGAGGATCGGCAGGTAATGCACGTCATTTAACAGGCATGTGGTTCGACCAGTGCGAGCACATGTTTCGCTCTTTCACTGTAGGGGCTGATCTCAGTGTGTACTGCTAACAAACACGTCTGCAGGAAATGAAAACAAAAATCAGCTGATTTAAAAATCAGTATCTGACACAAAATGAGCTGGATCTATTTTCTCGACTCCTTGTTTTGTTGAAACTGGATTTATTGGATTTACTTCCTCATTTTTTGAGGTCAAGTATAAAGTCCAAATGTGTAATAATAACACGTTAAATATAAATATTAATATATTTTTACTTCAACAGATTGCTTTCATTTGTTTTTTTTTTTGGTCCAATTAAAATCCAGTAGACAGAAAATGCTTAGATGTATCTGAAAAGTCTGAAAATTATTGAATTGTCACCATAAACACGTATATTTTCTGCTTTCATGGTAATGTTTTAGTGTTTTTAATTTATATAATTGTTAATTACATTTTCAATTTAAAACTGATTTAATTATTTAATTATGCTCAAAATTAGCTGAAATCATCACTACTAAAACAGTCACCACCAAAACATTTGGTAAAGTTTGGGTGGTGTTTTGATTGTTTTAGTAGCAACAAAGTGTAAAGTTCAATAATTTGTTTTAATAAAATTAATGCACACACACATACACACACACACACACACACACACACACACACACACACACACACACACACACACACACACACATATATATATATAAATATATATATATATGTGTGTGTGTGTGTGTGTGTGTGTGTGCATTAATTTTATTAAAACAAATTATATATAAAGCAATATATAAAGCACCTTATGTCAAAAAGCTGTTTGTCTGATCAGATTTATTTGCTCAAAAAAAAACAAGTAGTGTTATGTATGTAACTGTTAATGTAAGCATTTCCAAACCTCTCCTGAGGACACTCAGGATACTCCTGATACTTACAGTATTACATCCTCATATATATATATATATATATATATATATATATATATATATATATATATATATATATATATATATATATATATATGAGGAAAAAGATGCTTAAAAGAAGTTAAGAATCCCCAGTGGGGGGTGGTGGTGTGGATAGTGGCCCGGGGTTTAAAGAAAAAATAAAATTAAAAAAAGACACCAGCAATATGTTCTTCCTTCAAAACTTTAGCAAGAGTTATTGACAGCGCTCTTTCTTTATAAAGTTTGCGTTTTCCTTTTAAAACCGTAGAAAAAAAAAAACATCTTACTGCCACAATAAATGTAGAATATAATTTCCAAAAAAATTGGGATGCTATGCAGAATGTAAAAAAAAAGTAGAATGCAGTGATCATATAAACCATATTTTTAAAGTAAAATACTACAAAGAAAACTTTGTTTGTTTTTTTTGCTAAATATATGGCCATTTTGAATTTGATGCCAACAACATCTATCCATCCATCCATCCATCCATGAAGGAGAAGAGGTAGACCTCAGAGAAGGTTTATGGATGTAGTAAAGGTGGACATGGAGATGGTTGGTGTAAAAGAGGAGGCGGTGGATAGGGCAAGATGGAGGCAGATGGTCCGCTGTGGCGACTCCTAAAGGGAGCAGCCGGAAGAAGAAGAAGATGTTGTCTTGCTACTATTTTTAATGAAATATTTGGCTTAAATGATTTGCACATCATTTCAGTTTATTTAAATTTTTTTACATCCAGCTTCTTTGGAAATGGAAACAATTAAGTTTAAAGAATAACCTGGGATCTACAAGAACCTAAACATAACACATAGTTGATAAATAACTGAAGTATGGGAGGTGGGCCATGCCTGAAGCTTGTCCAAACTAGTGAGAGTTTCTAGCAATTATTAGCATTTTATACTCTAATTCACTCATTTCTGTTTTCAGATGGCCTCTGGAGGTAAGCCCGTGGAAAAGACTTTGAAACTGGACCCTTTTTTATTGCAGTTCCTGAAAGAGAGTGCAGCAGCAAGCTCAGACTTGGAGAAGAGTCTTGCCTTTCTGTCCAGTTCCTATAAGTTAGACCTTTTGTCTGAGAAGGTAGTTGTAATCAGGGATCAGGATGAATCAGCTGAAGATGATGTTGCCCAGCAGAAGTGGGAAGCAAAAGTGGAAAAGTTATTTTCAGACCTGCAGGACCGCTATCTTATTCGTTTTGAGGTGGAGCCTGAAAGGCTAAAGATCCTGAAGCAGAACCCCTTCCCACCCAGTGACTACCTTAAAATCTATAGAGAAGGTGGTCTAACAGTGATTGTTGGAGAGAATATGGAGATGGAGAAGTTCTTAAAATTCATGGATGAGTTGCAGTTGCAGCAGCAGGTCTATAAAGAGTATGCCCTGACTGACACGCAGTACGCTCTTGTGAAAGAGCAGTTTGAACAGGAGATGAAGGCAAATTTTTCAGGAATCAAAATTGTAAAGGACAGGCCAAACTATGTTGCACTGAAAGGTCTTGAAGAACAAGTTCAGACTGCTGGCAAAAAGCTTCAAGGGTTAGTGAATCAGATTCAAGAGAAAAGGATTCAGCTTCATCCTGCGCTCACAGCATTCTTGTCATCAAGTGGTGCAGTGCAGAAGTACCAGACACGATTCCAACAGAGTCTGCGTAGGCCAGTTTTGCTTGAGACCAGAGGTTCAGACCTGGTCCTGCTAAGTCTGTCTACTGGGGCTCTACAGGAAGCAGCAACTGCAGTGCAGAGGGACGTGTGCATGGAATCAATGCCACTGGAACGAGCTGAAGCAGAGTCACCAGGAATAGACACTCTGAAAGAAGCTTTGAGGCAAGCCTTGCAACAAGCTAACCATGGAAGTACAAATGTGAAAGTTACGTATGAACCAGGAACAAATATTGACCCCAGAATGAAGGTGCAGTTGGTGGGCTACAATGCTGATGTCTCCACATTAAAAAATGTCATACAGGACTACAAGGAGAACCATGCAGAATGCAGTGACACTTTGCCTCTACCCTTACCAGAAATGGTAGATAACATCTCAGACCTTCTTTCACTAGTAGTAGTGAAGAAGGGTGATGTGAATCTAGTGGCCTCACACTTACCAGGCCCATGCATTCGACTCTCAGGACCACGTCGTGAAGTAAACGACATAAAAGAGAAGCTGAGTATAGCTATTGGCTGTCTTGTCTGGGACAAAATTGAAGTGGATGGACCAGGGGCTGTGCAGTTCTTTCAAGGGGACGGTTTAAAGACCCAATCATTAGTGCAAAATTCCTTTCAGGTTCTGATAATACCAGAATATACTACAAGAAGTAGTCCTACAGCAGCCATACACAGAGCCATACACAGCCTCCCTAATCTATCCAGTGCCATATCTACACCCCAAACTCCTTCTGATTCATCGTTGGCCCTTGAAATTGTATTAGGGGGTCTTGAAGAACAACAGGTAAAGCTTATAATGAATTATTCCTAAGTATTCTACTAAAGTCCTAGTCAAGTACTGCTGCATCTGACAACTTTTGGTACAAAAACATAAATGAAGATTTTCAAACAACAATATACACTTAACAATGATTGTTCTTCAAGGGTTCTTTAGTAAAGAAAATGGTTATATATAGAACCATGAATGCTCAAAGAACCCATTGCTGGATGAAAAGGTTCTTTGCACTGTGAAAGCATTCCTCAGATTGAAAGAGAATATGCTGTAGATGGTCCTATATATATGAAATTTATGAAAAGGCTTCTATATGGCACCAAAAATAGTTTTTCTATTGTTACAAGCTTGACATCGAAAAAATAGAAAATTTTTATAAAGTTTCTATATGCAACCATTTACATCTCCATCTGAAGAATACTTTTATGATGCAAAGAACCCTTTAATCATGCAAAGTGTTCATGGCTCTACATACATTTTTTTTTACTAAAGAACCCTTGAAGAACCGTCATTGGCAAAAAAGTTTGCCATGGTCTATTGTAATAAACAAAGACTATGTTGGGCAGCAGTACAAGTTTAGGGAGATCCTAAAGTAATCTTGAAGGATTTGTTTTGTCATATTACATACATTTTTGATAAATATCAAAGTAATAATGCAGATTGGTTTGGAACAGGCTGATGTACTTGTTGTCCCCATGTTGAAAAACACCCTGAACTCAACAAAAATTGGGATGTGCTTGTTGGATAAAGCTGGACAACAGTTGAAAACCAATTTTGATACAGCCAAAGGAAGACGCAGAATAACTCCTGGAGATGTGCTGGAGGTAGATGGGACTCCACTGGGGTGCAGCAAGGTGTTCTTTATTGAGTGCGTGTCTTGGAGTGGAAACACAAATGATGGCGAAAGGGTAAGAGTTACTGTAGAGAAAGAGTGAACCAGGCAAAATTATCTATAATTATCTGAATCGACTCAAAAGGAAGAAATCCTGGGAAATTTAGTGACACTGAATTTTGCTTAAAGAACTGGGAAATATGCATGTTTGAGGTAGCATCTCACAAGCTGCAAGATCATGGCAGTAGCAGTCTGTGAAATAGGTGATGAACATCTGTGAACATATGCGGTGAACATTGTGTTCTATGTAGGCATTCCTCAAATTGTGCATGTCTTTTAGGGGAGAAATAGGAAAAATGCCCCCCTTAAGATCAGTGTTCACTTATTGTAAACTAAACCACATCTTTCCATGATCATTTTTAGCATATACAGGATGATGATTCATGAATCTTATCATATGCAGTTGATCAGAGCACATAACAAATGCAGTCAGGTGCCTAACTACCAAATTCACATGCAGTCATCTCCAGTACATAATATACATAATGTATAATAATCTGATTCCAAAAACTTATGGGTGAATAGGTCCCACAGATGCAGTGATTCAGATATATTGTCTAAATTAGTTAAACTGTAGCCATTTAGTGAATGTCAATATTAGATTTGACCCCATCATTTTGTCAAGAGATAAATTGGGAGGCATCTTAGCTTAGGGGGCTTCTTCACCAAGTCACCTTACATAAGCTTTCCTAATATCATACATATTGTGTTCTGAAATCATGCATATTGATTTCTTTATGGATCATTATGGGACATAAATTTAAACTGTGGCCCTACAATAAAAACCTATTTAAAAACTAATTAGTATTTAGACTGTAGGTATTCACTAGAATATGTTGTAATCTATTTAATCTCAAGGCATCAATTGAGATAGTAATAAGCTAAATATAAGTAATAAGCTAAATATATAAATATGCTGTCCCACATTTTCATGCCACTTCTGAAAAAAAAAAAGTTTTAGTCCATAGGCGGAGCCTTATTTTGGAGCGGGAATGAGACTATATCCCTGTCCCTCATGACCACATGGCAAGCACTTAGATCGCACTGTTTTGAATGTGTCCCAAAGTCTGAAAATCAGTCTGTAACCTTAAGAATTGTCACTATTGAAACGCCTATTTTCTTCAGTTAAGTAAACCTTTTTGCATATTAAGGAAAACTAAAATTTTATGTGTGAACAGCTTTTCAAAGCTATGTTTGCTAGTGATGTACTGGCTACTGTTTTTGAGTTATCTTTTAAATTAGCTAAATTTGTCACTACTGAAACATTTATAGGTAATCATTTATTTTAAAAAATAAACATGATTAATGATTCACAAATCTGTAAAACTCTGAAATGTTTCTGAATTCTGATTTTGAACTAATGCAATAGAATGATTCAGTCCTCCATAAAATGTGCAGTGTGCCTGTCCAGCCCCATTGAAATGATGCTGCTAATTTACTATAGCTAGTTGACTCTGCATTAGAGGGCTTATTAATAAGTTAAGAAGTTAAATTGAGTGTGATAGTAGGAGAGAATATGAAAATAAATGTGCAAACTATGGGGTCATCTGGATTAGGAATAGGAACAACTGCTGTAATGTAACCAGTGTGTTACTAATGCTAATGTGTTACAGGCACTACGCTATGGCCTGGAGAGAGCCCTATCACTAACTGAGCAGCAGGGTTGTAGCTCTATTGCTATGCCGGTAATCGGATCTGGGCCGGCTCTATCAGTACCTGTCAAAGATGCCACTTATATTCTGACAGAGACTATTGGCAGGTCTACATTCAGTGGCACTATACGTATTGCCATAATGCCTAATTATGCCAATTCTGAAGAGGTAAAGTATTTCTAATATTTTCAGCTGATTATTCAGAAAAGTTTTCTTTGCTGCTAACTGCCAGCAATTAATGTTCTATTAATAATAACATTATAGTCCCACTCTTATGAAATTACTTTTGGTGCTCTTCTTATATGAAAATCATGAAAATCAGCTGTACACATATTTTTCCACTGTTGCTAGATCTACCAGGCAGTCTTCACAGGGCTGAGTGCACAAATGGTGGATCAGACAGGGCAAGGTATGTCCATTCGTTCAAATATAATCTATAATATGTAGTGTAATTACCAGCCTTAGTGTCTATGCACATATACGTTCATTTGATCCTCTGCAAACATATTCCCCTTATCTAATTTCACTGGCTGCCACAGCTCTTTTTCAGTCTCTAAGCTCTGAAATTGATGAAATCACCATCCCAGCGGGCAGGTGTCAGCTCCATCTAGTGTTTGGTGACATCAGTAATGAGATTACCGATGTTGTTGTAAACACCACAGACTTTAGTGACTTTCGAACAGGTACTGTCTTTTGCTAAATATCAAATGTATCCATTTCATTCCATTATATCATTCTAAATGGTGTGCTATTTTAAAAGTTTATGAGTGGACAGGTTCCTTTATTATGAAATATGCGTTTTTCAGATGTATGCAATGACATCCTGACTGTTGCTGGGCCACAAGTGCAAGCTGCTCTAGCAGGAGGTAAGAAAGAGTAGTGACAATCAGATTTTATACTGCAAAATTTTGTTTTCAGCCCATTAGTGGGGCTCATTTAAGACTACAGTGGAGGACAACTGCAACAGAGGTTTGTCAGTGTTGTTTAAAGGTTTCAGAGCTTGTCTGTGACAATTTCTGTATTTTATTTGTGCTTTAAAATCTGGCCTTGATCCCACAACTTAGTTGCTGAAATCAAAGTGCAGTTAAATGATCCACAGCACTGTTCCTGTTTAATATGTCGCTATTGATTGCTATGACAATATGTAGATTGTGGGGTTGCATTTGAGAAGTTTGAGTACTTTCTCATAATCTTTTGCTCTAGTGCAAGTAAACAAAGGAGAGATCTTCACCACCCAACCTGGAAACTTCCCCTGCAAGGAGCTCATGCATGTGTGTGGAGAAAGGGACGCAGGTGTTATCAAAGGACTGGCACGAGATATAGTGTCAAAATGTGAAAGAGACGGTTACCAATCAGTAGCAATTCCTGCCATCTGTGCCGGTTAGTAACCCCAATTTTTAACTATAATCAGGGTTGGGCAGCCAGTATGTACAATAACCTGTTGTGAAAAGTATTCAATTTGAAATCCTTAAAATGCTTGATACATGCATACTTATGACTGCACACATCAACTAAATCCTGCATTAATGCAGCAATATATTAAAAAGTGTTCAGCATATGGACCATGGAATGTACTTATAGGATGGGCCAGGCACATTTGCTTATGATATGATACATCCCCCCCAACACCACCATTTTTAGCTGCAAGCTTAATTTTTTAATAGGCTTATCTTGTACACCTCCACAAAAACTCTTAAAACTTCCCTCAGCTTGAACGAATAAAATATAAAAAAGAGCTGTTGCTTATTGAAAATTAAATAAAGCAAAATGAATTAATTAAGTGTATAAAAAGTAAATGAAATATTTTTTAACAGGCATATTGGGAAATTTGCCGCTTTTACAACTGCACTATAATAAAGACTTTAAATGCAATATAATTAAACATTTTGGCTTAAACAGATATTGCAATCTATGTTATAACAGAACACATTTTGCAAGCACATATAATGACTGTGCTGAAACTTTACAATTAGCCTAGCAACTGACAGCAATTCAACACTCACACTGTATTGTGCAATTACAGTAGTTTACTGTATATCTAAACACAGCTCAATACTGTATGTGTATATTTTTGCTGCACTCCTGTATTTCTAATATACATATCATTATGTGCTCTTTTGTGAATCTACAGCTGTCTGAGTGCCTCAGCTTTACCACATCATGTAATATAACATGTAACTCTTCACTCTCATGTGGGATCCAGGTTCCCCCCCAAATTTGAACCCTGGATGAGTTGGTGCAAAGATTAGCACAGTTCACAGCTTCTGAAAGCTTCACAGTTTAATCTTGAATAACAACCACTCTGTTGAGCCATGTAGGAAAAGGAGGCCTGGAGGCACGCTTGGTAGCTCAGTCCATTCTCCAGGGAGTGAAGGATGCTGTGATAGGTGCTAACTTCAGACAACTCAAAACAATTCGGATTGTCATCCTGAAAATCAATGTCTTCTTGGCATTTAAAGAAGTGGCACAGCAGCTCTTCGGCACATTCACGCAGGCGACAGGTGGGAATATAGCAATGTGTATAAAAATTATATTAGATTTAACTTTAAACTCAAGTATCTTTTGTATCTATTTTATAGCTGTCCTAGCTAGCATTAAAAATGCAGTGAATGATGTCTCAGTAGAACAGAACAGAGTGTTAATGTATCACTGTCTTTGTTTTTTCTAGCTCCTGCACCACTAAGACCTTTCAGAGCTGCCACTAGAGGGCACCAACCACCATCTTTGGCCATAGATCTCAGCTCCCTTGTTCAAGCCCTGCCACACCAACAGAGGAGCAGAGCTAAGTTTCTTGTCATAGGCTCATCTGCAGAGAATGTCTCAGACGCCTGTCAGGAACTTCGTCAGGCGTACGAGAGAGCGTGCTCATCTCAGTCATTCTCTGCAGATGAACTCCGATACCTGGCTCCTGATGAATTTGGCCGTATCACCAGTAATATGGAATCTCTGGGTATCCTGATAAACCAGAGTAGCCGAAATGATTTGGTAGTATGCGGACTGACAACTGGAGTAAATGAAATGACCCGCATGATGCAAGGGGCTCTTCTTAGACAGGTATGGAGTAGAATTAAACGTAGTGTGATGTACAGAATTAAAAAAAAAAGATTCAGTACCGTATTACTGTTCAATTAAGGATAGCATTATGATTTGATATTTTGGATGTCATCCGATATGTTTTTTTTCTAACAGGGCTCATACAAAACCAAATTTTCTTCTCTGTTTTAAATAAGAGTCTGATGCAGTGTAAGCATTGTTTCAAAACATACCATTCACTCCCCATGCAGTCTATATATGCCAGTCAAGCTCCAAACTGCCCATTCATTATTTTTGTCATGTCACAAAACCCAACACATTTACATATATCTGCCCATTTCATCTGCAGCAGAGAATGAGACACAATATGGAGCAGCTGATCAGGACAGAGCTCATTTCTGTATATCAGTTCAAAATGTGAATTAAAAAAATAAAAAGGTATAAAGAGAGGTTGAAATTGTCATGTAAAAGCTAATTACTACCGTATTTGGTAATAAACCTGGAAATTAAACAGTGGAGGTTGGTGGGGGGGGGGGGGGGGGGGGGGTCCCTGGTTGGTCTATGAGGTGGCTGTGTTGATGCATGCTATTTTCACAATGCATTTTTGTGAAGATTATTACTATAGTTTTTACTGCAAGTATTACTAGTATCATATAACTTCATATCTGTATCAATAGATATGATTTTTACATTTAACGCCAGCACATCATCATGCAAAGCATCATGCATAGTCCAGAAATTCAAAACTATTGTTTTTCATGGAGGTGCACATATTGGTGCCAACATTCAGAGTGTTAAATGTGTTTGTGTGCTGCAGCATGCTGCGCATTATTCTTTCATCTGTATATTAAATTAAACCCAAAATAAGACTCCTGAAAGCCATAGATGATGACCTGAAATCTGGCTTGAAATTTAATTACACTGAGAAAGTCTTATGGATAAATAGACAATTATTTAATAATTCTGTCAACATTACAGCCTAGTATTTTTCACCTCGTCACTAAAAAAATGAGCTAATACTAAAGTGGTATGTTTTTGCTCATTGTATTAATTAAAATATATATTGGTAAATATATGGTAAAAAAATATTTAGTCACCAAATTACACTTCAGTTTTCCAGACATTAGCATTTCAGATTCAGTCTGTGTGAGTTTTTCTGAGAACATTCTAAAGCTGAAAACTATGAAAACCTATGCAGTTTTCACTGCTTGTAAGTTAGAATTTCCCACCGCCAACTAAAAAAAAAAGTCAACTGTAAAATGTAAATTCGGAAAGTTGGGATGGTGTTCACAAGAGATCAGCATATGACATCTGAACAACCTGACCATTTACATAGTCTACAGCAATAAAGACACGTCTCTACTTGTTAAATGATATCAGTTTTCGATCGGTCAACATACAAACAGTAATTTGTTAAATCTATAACACTGACCATAAAGTTCACATATTTAAGAAAGTAAATATATAATGACAGTCATATCACTAACTTTAACATTCCTGCAGAAAACCCACACCAACCTATTGAAATGAACTATTTTCAAATGGAGTGCTTCACTTACGTTTGTGTAAAGGTTCTGTGCTCCCAGTGAAATGACTGATCATAACCACATTTTTCTGCTTTGTGTGTACACTTTAGGTGACAGAAAGAGAACAGGACATTCTTTTTGGCCGTTTCAGCTGGTGCATTCTGGGATCACGGGGTGACTGGGAGAGACTGCCCAAAAAGGCCCATCACCAGCTAGAATACAACAACTTATTGGGAGGGGTGAAGGACGCACAGGGACAGATGTGGGCAGTAAATCTGACAAAAATGGAGGCCACAGCAATTGCAATTGCAATTCCAAGGACAGTGACCAAGTTGAAACGACTGGAGAACCTTTCAGGTGCAAGCCTATGTATTTTAGTCCATTTTATATTAAAATTATTTAACTTTATAAAGTAAAGATTATGTTGTTTTGTGTCCATTTATTAGATTTCTCTTTCCCTCTGTACTGGGACAGCATGGACCCAGGAGAAACCCTAAAGCTGGTATGTCTGACCTCCAGCTCTGCTGAGTTCCAAAGGGTGAAAGCAGACTTCAAGAGAACAGTCCACAAAACAGTGCTCAAAGTAAGTCTTCAGTGTTAGTCAGTGACTTAGTTGATAGGAATGTTAACGTAGACCAAACAGTAAAGAACATTGCATCAGTTGACTGACTCACATCTATAAAGTGAAATGAGCAGTAGCTGATGTCAGATGCTCATGGAGCATGAAACAAAAACAAGTGGGCAGTGAAAAAACACGAAATATTATAGAAGTATTTTGTGTCTCCACAGATTGAGCGCATACAAAATGTGCACCTCCGTCGGGCTTATGAAGTACGCAAGAAAGAGCTGCAGGATAAGAATGGGTCTCAAGGGGGAGCAGGAGAGAAAGTTCTATACCATGGAAGCAAAGAAGAAGCCTGCTCATCTATACAGAGGACTAACTTTGATCGCAGATTTGCAGGGCAAAATGGTAATAATTGACTGAAATGTGTTTCTATAAAGACATTTAAGAGCTTGTTTTAGTTCGAACATTTCAGTTGTCACAGCTTGATTGATAAATATGATAGACTAATTGGTAACACTTCAGTTCAAGGTGGAATTACAATGTTTTGGTAATGAGATCAATCAATATACAGACAGTTATTGGTAAAATCTATAACACTGATCATAAAGTTCACAAGGTAAATATATAATTCATAATATATAATATATAATAGTCATATCATATCACTAACTTTAGCTGACTAGCATGTTGCTAACAGTACTTACTTTAATGGAGCCATCTATTTTCATGCACTTTGTGTTTAGAAAGCAAAGAGAAAATTCTGAGCTCTGACTTCGCACTTCCAAGCCAGTTTATTATAATTTGTTATAATGAAATTTATTTTCTATAATTGCTGTGATTATATCATGGCTAATCAAAATTATTATACTCTCCACCAAACTCTGCATTGCTTTCTTTGCCCTCTTAGAAAACATAGCTATCAGCCATTGCATCCGCCTTCAGCCTTCATTGCATCAGCTTGATGTCAACATACCAATGTTTAAATTTGAAGCTCCAATTGTGGCCAAATTAAGATTAATTCCTGATGTTACGACACTGTGGGACAATGCCTGTTTGGTAATTTTATTGGCCAAACTTGCCTACCGACTGGCCTGTCCAATCCTGCCAATGCCACTGATTATACATCATAATGTTTTGTACAACAGTTTATTAATAAAGTGTCCATTATTATGCCTGTATTAAGCCTCATCAACCAATAGCTGATAAATAATTGTCAATCAGTAACAAATGGTAATTACCTGGCTTCCCATTACCTGACTGATTTGCTTTAATTGCTTAAAAAATTAGTAATTTATAGCAAGTTACTCACCAGCTACTGGCTTAATAAGGCTTACTAGGCATTATCGTGTTATTCACTCTTTCCCCTCTTTTTATTGTTCATCTCTCCTCTTCTTTACTGCCTTGCAGCAACAAGGTTTGGTCTTGGAACATATTTTGCCGTAAACGCCAGCTACTCTGCCCATCCCACTTACTCTGTACCTGCCGCAGACGGCACACAGCTTATGTTTGTTGTCCTTGTCCTCACGGGTCACTTCGCTCAGGGAGAGAGTAACATGAAGACTCCACCTCCCCGCTCCTCTCAGGACCCCAGTGACCGCTTCGACAGCGTGGTTGACAACATGCAGAATCCTGAGATGTTTGTGGTGTTCCACGACTGCCAGGCATATCCAGACTACCTCATTACATTCAAATGAAGGTGCTTCTACATCTCCTGGCTGAATTTAAGACACTTATTCTTTAGCTAATGCAATGCTTTTTGATTTTGACATCCAACAGGCTAGACTGAAAAAGACATGCAATAATAAGTGATGCCATTGTCAATCTCTTTGAATTATGATTTCATCTTGCTCTGATGCTTAGATTTAAGTGCCTATAGCATCTACATTAGTACATTTGTCACAGTCATTCAGTGTTCCTATAAGTTGAATTTTGGACAATGGTAACAAGACAAAAACAAAAGAATAAATACCAATAGACAAGCATTATATTATGAATTACAGCATAAATACATTATTGGGTAACACTATTTGAGAGCTACTCACAAAGGGATCTTATAATACATGTTTAAGCAATGATTGATGTATTTATAAAGAATACTTGAATGGTTTCATTGCAAAATGCACAATAGGTTTTCTTTTTTGTAATATAAACCTAAATTCACATTACCCAGCTAAAGTGGAACAAATCTAATTATTTTTTCCAAATATGACTCTGATCTGATGTTTTCAGAGCTATGTGTACACACAAATCAGATCTTTTCAGTCTGATCTGAGCCACTTTCATGGTGTTGCACTGTTGGTTATTGCTTCACCTCATTGACATCATGGAATCATTGCATTATTTAGCGAAATGGTGGGTAGAATACTATTAGCACTCTGAGAAAGGCCTTGTGCTGAAAGTCGTCGGTGTTGAATTCATTAAATCTGTTCATTGAATATACCATGAATGTATGAGTGCTGTCCCATTTTCTATTCTTCAACTCTCTTTTTTGGATTCAACTCTTTATAAGTCCTTTTTTGATGAGGAGGTTAGCCTTTTGATTTATTTATTTTTTTGGCTTATATAGTGTGTTCCTAATTAGGCCTTTGTATTTCAAGTTCTATCATGTGGGAATGTTTATAACAATTTTATAAAATGAACAAATGATTCTTAGCTTAAGGTCCTTTATGTGAAAACAAAAATGCTTTATAAATAGGTTATTCAATGCTTATGCAGGTGTTATAAAGTCCCTATATAGGCAGCCTTCACATGTAGTGTTACCCATTATTGTGTCAGTTTTTGTCCTTTCTATATTCCTTGTTGCCATACATCAACCCAAAGACATGTTTGAAAGTGGGAGTGAGTCAGCTTTTCCATAAACTATTCCACATAACATGGAGGACAGTTATCATGAATTCTCTTTTCAGCTATTATCAAGTTATGCATAACATATGAATACACTGCTGATGTCCTACAAGATTAGTTTGACCACTGCTGCAGTTGTTGGTGAATGTAATCCTCACAGCAATAGTTACTAATGATAAGCATAGAAGTAGTTATTGATGACAGCATGGGCCACATGGTGCATCATGGAATACACTGGTCTTATTTTCCTGTAATTTTGGTATGGGATAATGCACATTGTTGGGGGGTCTTTACAAGACGTTATTTGTGTAATAGATCACAATTCATTAGAAGAGTATATCTTTTCTCAGAAAGGGGATTCAGACTGTCGGGAACATTTTACAGGCTACTTTGGAAATCCAGTGCTTTCCTGTTTATGATTTGTTCATATTATGCCTGTTAGTCTAACATATTATGTTCAGAAAACTACTAAAGGGTGAAGGAGTCATAGCTTATCTTTAAGCCTTATTATGTTGATGTGATAGAACTGCTCTTATTCCAGAAAAATATTTTAGGTAAGATTACTTTTATAATGTATGATCTAAAATGCCTTCAAGATGTTTACAGTTTAGCTTCAAATGTTGTTTGCAGAAATTGCTAATTCACTGGTTTGCTAGAAATTATTGACATAAATGATGTTAGTTTATTCTTTATCAATTATTATTCTTAGTGTTGTACTCATACCAAGTTGATACTTCAGCTCTGTTCAGTCATTTTGTAAACAGTTTGAACAATGTATTAGATATGATTCAGAACCAGAGGGTGAAAACTGATAAAATTTTGCTCAATATAAATTGAATAGATGTTTTTACTTGAAGTTTTTCATGGTGAGTTGGCATGGGATAAGCTGCATGTAAGCTTTAGTTGTGTAAGACATCCCATAGTCATTAAGAGCTTCCTCCATGGTTCTCAGCTTAGTCACCTCATTTAAATATAAGTCATTTATTGTTCAGACAAGAGTTTGGAATGGCTTAAATCACTGCTTTCATCCGTTATATGCTTCTAGGAAACGTTTTTATTTCTTAATCTTGATAGTTCCCCATATAGACACATTATATTAAACAAATACATTTTACAGTTTTTTAGCAGTCATTATCATAAAATGTTACACAGTGTGAAAGACTGAAGGCCTTTCTTTTCATTTTTGAAACTGGAGGTCAGTTTCTTGGTTTATAATACATACTTTGTGTTGTGAGATAGATTGACCTGTTACTGTTTCCAATGTGACATACAGAAAAAGGGACCATAGGTATAGTATATTATCTCACACAAAGCCTTAAGGATCTCAATGGAGCAAAAATCTGTTCTAGTTCACGTGAGTCTGGAAGACGCAACACGACTTCATTTTACAATATCTGTCCCATGCAATGAGCAGCCATTGGCTTCTGAACTGGTGTATTTCAAAACTCCAGTTTCACTTCTCAATATGAACTGTCAAGAGTGACTGTCTCAGTTGTGAACACCTCTGTACTCTTTATGATGATTTTTTTCTAATAAACTGCCATATAAAAAAATTGGGCTTCAGTTGCCTTATGAACAATTTAAAGTTTTTTTTTGTTATAGAATATGGAGAATTTGAGTTATTTTAGTATGGTTTAAATAACATTGCAATGTATGAAATATGACTGCAACAACTGATGAATATTATCAATATTCAGTGTTGAAAATAATAAAAAAATGTTGGCAACAAATTATGCTATTGAATAGTTTGCTAGTGATGTTTGCCCTTTGGATTTATATCAGGAAAATGTAGTTAGTGGAGACTGCAGTGTAAGATCATGCAAACACCCCCAATAAAAATAAATAAATAAATAGAAACTAACTATGAAGACAATTGATTTTTATGTCACCTAAAATGTGGTTTCCTGTACAATATGTAAAACTGAGGTCAGCAGGCAGCACAAATGTCAGGTGTGAGTGCATCCACTGCAGAAACTCAGCCACTTGAATATGTACTGATAAAAATGTTTAATGCTAAATGACAAACACAGTTATTGCCGGCTCTGTATCTAACATGGCTGCTAAGTGAATTGGGAGTGTGTGATGTGTAATATAATAAATACATGTGTAATGTATCAAATTTCTTTACATGACTGACTACATAAGCCACATTTATTTTTGCTTTATCATTAGAAGAGAAATGCAGAAAAGCATCTTGGACTGAAATGTAAATTTTGCTTGTGCTGTACATTTATTGTGTCTGTAAGTTTCAAAAAGAGAGTTTTCAGATGCAATTCAGAAACTCTGTTGCTATGGCCTCTCTGTTTAGATAATATGAGTAAGAAGATGGGGTATGTGTTTTAATTTTATTACATTTCCATTATATAAGGATGAATACTCTTTGTACTGCCCTGCGATGGACTGGCGACCTGTCCAGGGTATATCCTGCCTTCCACCTCATGACTGCTGGGATAGGCTCCAGCACCCCCCTGCGACCCTGAGGGAGAAGCGGCTTAGAAAATGTGTGTGTGTAATCTTTGTAAGTTTTTGTTTCCCAGCTAATTGGGATTAATGAAAGTCATAATGAACCACCTAACTGATTATGCAAACATCAACCATTATGCATAGCTTTGATATAAGGATAAAAATAACCACATTCATTATTTCTTCTCTAATACTTGAGTGAACAGCCAATTAGCTTAATGACCAATTCTAAGAGCTAAGGCTTAAACCAGTCTCTTGGCTTCTCATCCATTTTTTCCTAAATTTGTGCTTCACATGCTTGTGTTTATTAATGTTTTGTGTTCTTAATTGTAACAGCAAGAGTTGTCAATGGGGAAGCCCCAGGGTCTTCTAGGTCTTCAGAGAAGGCCTAATGATAGAAGAGGAATGGTCATCCTTGTTGTATCTAAACTCTGCAAGTACTACAGTAATACTCTTATTTTCTTATTAGGTTCTGGTAGGAAGCAAAATTATTAAATTAGTGAAACACCCAGCACAACATGCAGCAGCTGAACTGAGGGACTGACTTTTTCCAGATGTACGAATTTCTTGGTAAAAACGTCAACATGAGGCTTCTGGAAACCTGAGATACATCATAGATTATAAAGACAAGTTGTAACCTGAGTATCAGGCAGTTGTTACAAGCAGTTACTCTGTGTTTGATAGGAGTTACTTTAAAACTGTGTGACAAAGCAGACTCTGAAACTGGAGGACAATCCATATACAGACTTAATAGAAGAATGGGCAATCTAAAACTCATGGTCAAAAGGTTGAGCAAAAAAGGTTAAAACAAGCAAATCCGTCAGAAAACCAAGCATCCAGCACAAAAAGGGCAAAAGGCAAAAGCAAAATCCAAAAGTCCAGGCAGAGAGCCAAAAACACCAGAAAGAGAGAATATGCAAAACACTTAGCAGGCAGACACAAGTGAACTGGCAATACTTCGCACTGCCTGGCCAAAAGGAAGGAATATTTAAGCAGAGGCTGATTACTGAACTTGGGCACAGGTGGTTCGATTGGAACAGGGCTCAGTACTCAGTACTCAGGAGAGGGAGAGTCTCCAAATAGCGAATCACTGACAAACTGCCCCAATTGTAAACTTTAATATATCTGTTAAAAAGTAATGTCTGATACAAGCTTCAAAGATACAGAGACAAAAATATTAACAATAAATATTAAATAATAAAAAATTGCTAATAAATAATAGCATTATGCTCTACATGGTTTAATTGCTTGTTTTCTTTTCTGAGATTTACATTTTTGGCTCAAACTGGAGGCCCAGCTCTAACAATCATGGCCAATCACTATTGTTAGCACAGCAGCTATAGCTTTACACTTTGCAGACACCAGTTAGCAGTTTTCATCTTTACTGTGCACATTTGCCCTAATCTAAGTCTTCAAATGAACAAAATATTAATTTGGTACTCTGTCTTTAAGCTTCCTGTCTTTCACCTGACCACACAGTAGTGCACCCTGTCCAAGACACTGAAATCAATTAAACATAGTCAGTGCCTATATTTACATTTTGTTCAGGTTAAGACAGATTAAGCCATAAAACTCCTTGCATTCACTGGTCTCAATATTAGCCTTTGAGTCCCTGGAATAAGTGGCTAAACTTTCCGGAAGTTCCAGACTTGTTCATCAGATTGCCAGATGAAGAAGCTTGATTTGTCACTCCAGAGAACACGTCTCCACTGCTCTAGAGTCCAGTGGCGGCGCTTTACAGCAATGCATTCGACGCTTCGCACTGC
The DNA here is from genome assembly GCF_015220715.1 of Pygocentrus nattereri. NCBI lineage: Eukaryota > Metazoa > Chordata > Actinopteri > Characiformes > Serrasalmidae > Pygocentrus > Pygocentrus nattereri. The sequence continues at coordinate 18,168,025 of NC_051212.1, read as the reverse complement.
ACTTGGTGATGCAAAGCTTGGATGCAGCTGCTCGGCATTGGAAACCCATTCCATGAAGCTCTCTGCGCTGATCCTGAGCTAATCTGAAGGCCACATGATGTTTTGAGGTATGTAGCGATTGACTCTGCAGAAAGTTGGTGACCTCTGTGCACTGTGTGCCTCTGCATTCACTGAAAGTTCAAACATAGGCTACTTTAAACAGAAGTGCTTACTGAGGTCAGGCTTATGCATTACTAAATCAAAAGGGGTTGCATCACGCAAAGTTTAACATTAAGCTTAGTATATACTAAATATGTATGTTCTCTTCTATAAGTTTCATGTTCTCTTCTACACATTCTCTTGTATGTGGGATATTTTTCCATTGAAAAATGCCAACACGTTTTCATTGCAGCTGTGTCATTATTTCTAAATATTTTCCTCATGTAAAAGTGACTTACGCATTAGTCATTATTGGTTAAGACATGACTTAAGGATGTGTGACGCAAATTTAGTAAAAGAAAAATTTGTTAGCTAAAGACTTAGTAAAGACTTACATACAAACTTGAGTACAAACTTGCACAAAATCATTGAAACCCAGTCCAGGAATGTTGAGCTGAATTCTGAATTAAAAAAAGAATATATAATATGAAATATGTATATATTATTTGATATATATGATATTATATATACATATGTGTGTGTATGAAATGAGCAAAACTCTTGAATGAAGGTAATGAAGGCAAAACTCAAAGGCACAAAAAACTTTATTTTTAAGGAAACTGTGTATCTTTATGGTTGATACAGTGATTTTTAAGATGTAACTTTGTGTAAGATGGAACTTTATGCAACTTTAGGTAGGTAACTTCAACTTTCATACAGTATTTGGTGACCTTTTCAATTCAGTGCTGGGGACATGATCTACAGGAACAGGCTGCTGGCAGTGTCATTTGCTTTTGGGGTTGGCAGGGGGTCTTTTTCCCCTTTCCTCCCTTATGACCCTCGAGGGCGTACATATATGCATTCACACTGGATGGATGTTTTAACTCAATGTGCCGTTTCAAATTCGAGAAGGACGTTGTTGAAGTCCTAACTTGTCATTGCTGCGCAGGTGGAGATATCTTACACAGAAAGGTAAGATTTTTGCCGTCGGGGTCTTGGTTTGCAAGAGTGTAAAATTGTTTTAAACGTTCATAAGGAGAATCGGTGTCTGTCTCCGTGCCATCACTTCCACTAGCCATTTTTTTAATTGCAGCGCTCTCTCTCTCTTTCTCTCTCTCTCTCTGTCTCTCTCTCTGTCTCTCTCTCTCTCTGTCTCTCTCTCTGTCTCTCTCTCTCTCTGTCTCTCTCTCTGTCTCTCTCTCTCTCTCTCTCTCTCCTCTCTCTCTCTCTCTCTCTCTCTCGCTCCTCCAGCCCTCCGCGCTCTCGTCGTTGCCCTGCTACGCGGCGTGGCTCTGCCTACCCCGCTCTGCTGCAATTCATCACGGGTAACGTCGTGCGGAAGCCAGTATGTTAACTATTCTCAGCCGGACACTACGTTGCCCGCAATGCATTGCGCACACAATGTCGAAACCATTTCTGTGTGGTGATGCATGATTTAAGCGGCACCAGCGAGAAGACAGGAGGGAGGAACTTTCTCTCGTTGCGTTTCAAAAGAGAAAACAGATGTCACTCAGTTTTCAATGGAAAACTAATTCCAACGTTCATTTACAGCGATGTCTGCCGTTCATCACACATAATGTGAACTAATTCACGTTCAAGTTCTTTATTAAAAATGTGTTGCGTTCAGTTCAACGTTCACGAAAAAATGAGCGTGTTCAATGAACTCGTTCACGCACAACACTGGACACCATTATTGTGTACATACATCATGAAAGCATAAGAGCATCTTAAGAAGGGTTCACATAGAGGAAAATGCCTTTTTGAGCAATAACTTTCTTTGATTCAGGAGACTTCACTGTGATTTGGAAATGTATGCATTATCTAGTGCTTGAGATATAAGTATATCTCTGTGAACTTACTGACTCATGTCAGTGTGTGTGTGTGTGTACGTGTGTGTGTTAGGCTCTGGAATTCTGATTCAGTAAGTTTCCCTAGAACATTTTGAATCACACCACTGAATAACATTGTTTAGACCTTTATTCTTTTATACATAAATTTGGAAATCAAGTATTTTTCTTTCCATTTGATCTCATTTTTATCTGGGAGAAATCAGTAACATATAAAGTAGATCTTCTTTTTTGATTTTTCATTCCTAAGAGCACTTAGCACAACTCTTGTTTTTCACTTTTAACACTCAATGCCTGTCCTGTTTATAAACACAGTTTAAATAAATGACCACAATGAACATACGTAATCTGTTTCATCTTATTTCTTCATTGTTAGTGTTAAGGTTGTGATTCTGGTCTATCTGTTTTTTTTTTTTTTTGTTTTTTTTTTAAAGGATGATGAACATCTTCTTGGCTTTCTAGCTTTGTTCTGTGACTTTCCAAGACAAACATGCTTTAAAACCGAAACAGATTATAGAGAACTGGTTTTGACAACTTTTGATGGATGTTTTTTTATATAATGAATGTGGAAGTTTCATTGTGGAAATTGTGGTTTCTTTACTTTCTAAGAGAAAAGAATGCATAAAGATAAGATTTCAGTATGAAGACAAGTCATTCATCGTGTCATGATACACAATCTGATTTTCACAACCTGATGCTCAAATACGTGTGTGCTGATGTTTGTAGCTCAATCAGTTTGTCAACAGAAAGGTAAACCTGCAGGACAGAAGCACTTGTGTCAGAGGATCCGGTTTACACCCTACGCCAATTAGTCCTGCTAATAAAATCTTTTGATTTAAACTGTTAAATTGTGTTTACACTGAGAGTCCAGTACAGGCACAGAACCATCTCTAACATAGAAATCTGTTTGTAAACCAGTTGCTTTGATAATGCTCCATATATCTTCTCTACAGTAGCTAGCTGTGTTAGCATAAAGCTAGACAGATATTTTTAGCTTACAACAGGCATGTAAGTAACAATATTTACTTCGTATGTCTGTTTTTCTATGCTTTATTTAAAGGCTTGAACTTGAAGTCTTTAACAGTTTTAGGATTAGCCTAATAGCCAGCTGGCTTTCTCCTACCTGTCTAGCCTGCTTCTGCCAGCAGAACACAGCTATTTATAAAAGGAATATAATGTTTAAAAATGTAAAGTCTGTTAGTAAGAAACAGATATTTTCAATTGGCAGTTTATCAACTGTTTCCATGAAATGGACACTAATTTTAACACCTATAACTGACATTATTGTTACTATCTAGTTTGTCTGTGTACTTAACCAACATTTTAACAACCTTTAATTGAGTCAGGGACATTACACCTTTCATTCAGTCAGCAACATCACATTTGAACTGTGTGACAAACATCACACTTTTAATCGAGTCAAGAACTTCACATCTTTAATTTAGTAATGTACATCATGCTTTTCATTGAGTCAGTAATATCACACCTTTAATTGAGCCAGGAATATTATATCTTTAAGTCTGTCAGGAACATCATATATTTTAATTGAGTCAGGAATATTACATCTTTTGAGTCAGGAGTCTCACACTTTTAAGTGAGTCAGGAACATCACATCTTTATTAGGGTCCGGAGCATCATGCCAATTGTTGAGTCAGGAGCATCACACCTTTAATTCAGTAAGTAACTTTACACCTTTCACAGAGTCAGAAACATCACACGTGTAATTAACTCTGGAACATCACACCCTTAAGTAAGTCAGCAACTTTTTTCAGGTGTACGAATTTCTTGGTAAAAACGTCAACATGAGGCTTCTGGAAACCTGCGATACATCACAGACTACAAAGACAAGTTGTAACCTGAGTTTCTGAGTTTCAGGCAGTTGTTACAAGCAGTTACTCTGTGTTTGATAGGAGTTACTTTAAAACTGTGTGACAAAGCAGACTCTGAAACTGGAGGACAATCCATATACACACTTAATAGAAGAATGGGCAATCTAAAACTCATGGTCAAAAGGTTGAGCAAAAGGCAATAGCAAAATCCAAAAGTCCAGGCAGAGAGCCAAAAACACCAGAAAGACAGAATATACAAAACACTTAGCAGGCAGACACAAGTGAACTGGCAATACTTCGCACTGCCTGGCCGAAAGGAAGGAATATTTAAGCAGAGGCTGATTACTGAACTTGGGCACAGGTGGTTCGATTGGAACAGGGCTAGTACTCAGTACTCAGGAGAGTGAGAGTGACCAAGTAGCGAATCGCTGACAAACTGCCCCAATTGTAAACATTAATATATCTGTTAAAAAGTAATGTCTGATACAAGCTTCAAAGAAGAGACAAAAATATTAACAATAAATATTAAATAATAATAAAATTGCTAATAAATAATAGCATTATGCTCTACATGGTTTAATTGTTTGTTTTCTTTCCTGAGTTTTACATTTTTGGCTCAAACTGGAGGCCCAGCTCTAACAATCATGGCCAATCACTGTTAAGATAAGAGATAAGATAAGATAAGATAATCCTTTATTAGTCCCACAGTGGGGAAATTCACAGTATTACAGCAGCAGCAGAGTAACAGGAGTAAGGCACTCAGTAATAGAAATGGGAAACGTATAAACCTTATCAACATTATAAATAATAAAAATTAAAGCTAAATCTCTAGACTATTTACAACAAAATAAGGATAATAATAAAATAAAATAAAATAAAGAGTTGCAAGAAATCTGTATTGCACTTAGCATATTGCACAATGAAAAATGTTCGCATTCTGAATGTAAGTGTAGATTGTATTGTATGTGGTCTACTGGGAGCAGTGCTGGTTGTCCAGTCTCACAGCAGCAGGAAGGAAGGACCTGCGATAGCGCTCCTTCACACACTTGGGGTGAAGGAGCCGGTCACTAAAGGAACTGCCCAGTGCTACCAGAGTCTCACGCATGGGGTGGGAGTCGTTCTCCAGCATGGATGCTAGCTTGTTCAGCATCCTCCTTTCTCCCACCGCCTGCACTGGGTCTAGAGGAGTCCCTAGGACCGAGCCGGCCCTCCGGATCAGTTTGTCCAGTTTCTTCCTGTCTGCAGTGGAGATGCTGCCGCCCCAGCAGACCACTCCATAGAAGATGGCTGATGCCACCACTGTGTCGAAAAAGGTCCTCAGGAGTGGCCCCTGCACTCCAAATGACCTCAGTCTCCTGAGCAGGTAGAGTCTGCTCTGTCCCTTCCTGTAAAGTGCAGCTGTGTTGTCTGACCAGTCCAGTTTACAGTTAAGGTGCACACCCAGGTACTTATAAGAGTCCACTCTTTCAATGTCCGTTCCCTGGATGTTCACTGCTGGAGGGGGATGTGTGCGCCTGCGGAAATCCACCACCAGTTATTAACTATTGTTAGCACAGCAGCTATAGCTTTACACTTTGCAGACACCAGTTAGCAGTTTTCATCTTTACTGTGCACATTTGCCCTAATCTAAGTCTTCAAATGAACAAAATATTAATTTGGTACTCTGTCTTTAAGCTTCCTGTCTTTCACCTGACCACACAGTAGTGCACCCTGTCCAAGACACTGAAATCAATTAAACATAGTCAGTGCCTATATTTACATTTTGTTCAGGTTAAGACAGATTAAGCCATAAAACTCCTTGCATTTACTGGTCTCAATATTAGCCTTTGAGTCCCTGGAATAAGTGGCTAAACTTTCCAGAAGCACAGTTAACATATTAACAATTTAGGCAAGACACCATTTCCAATTACACCATAGAAATGGTATCTTGCTCTGTAATAATCAGGTGATGTCAAAAATAACTAGTATAACTATAGTATAATAACTACTACTAGTAATAATAATAATAATAATGCTTTTGAAGTCAAATATGATTAAACAAACCAAAAACACAATATTAAGTAACACTTTGTATATTCAGTGAGGAGTTAGAAATGTACAAAAGTGTAAAAAGAATATGTTCAGCTGGATTTCAATAAAGGTTTATATAATATGCATTTGTTTTACACCTTAAAATCCCAGGCTTATTACATACTAAGTCTTGTTAGTCAGTAACTGTATGGACTTCAAAGCAAACTGGTTGAGCTATTTTTAGGTAATAGAAGTGCGGTGGGACCTGCAGTGTAAGTGATTAAAAGACATGATGAAAAGGTTCAGTGGAATCATCTTCTGCTTATCCCAGATGTAGTCAATCAGCCACAATACATTCAGTGTTCAAATGTTGCATCTCTAGTTTTAAACTGGAGCTATGAGGCTAATAGCAAACATACTGTATCTGTCTGATGTTGTACAGCGCAAAGCGGCAGGACCGAGCCACCGAGGCAACATGGTGCGTAAAGGAGAGTTGGTCATCTGCCATAACCCCCAGGTTCCTAGCAACCTTTGTCGGGGAGAGTGAGAGTGAGTCGATGGTTATGGTGAAGTTGTGTTGAATGGATTGTTTAGCTGGTATAACCAGAAGTTCAGACTTGGACAGGTTTAGTTGAAGGTGGTGTTCCTTCATCCATGCGGATATGTCCAAGAGGCACTGCGATATCCGCACAGAGATCAACGGGTCATAAGGCGGGAATGACAGATAGAGCTGGGTATCGTCAGCATAGCAATGGTACGAGAAGCCATGTGAGCGAATAACCCGGACTAGAGAGGTGGTGTAAATAGAAAAGAGAAGGGGTCCCAGTACCGATCCCTGGGGAACCCCAGTGGATAGCGAGTGGGCTGAGGAGAGCTCTCCATGCCACGATACCTTGAATGAGCGCCCAGTGAGGTACGATCTGAACCATAGTAGCGCATTGTCTGAGATACCCATGTTTGATAGGGTAGATAGGAGAAATTCATGATTGACTGTGTCAAAAGCGGCTGAGAGGTCCAGCAGAATGAGTACTGAGGACTGTCCTGCAGCTCTGGCAGTTTTTAGTGCCTCAATCACAGATAAAAGAGCCGTTTCAGTGGAGTGCCCTTTTTTAAAACCTGATTGATTTGGGTCCAGGAGGTCATTCTGGGAGAGGAAACCAGAGACCTGACTGTAGACTGCTCTTTCTATAGTTTTGGAAAGAAAGGGTAGTAGTGAGACTGGCCTGTAGTTATCAACCTGGGCAGGGTTGCAGGAAGGCTTTTTAAGCAATGGTGTGACTTGGGCTTGTTTAAAGACAGTTGGAAACACACCAGTAGTTATGGAGGCATTGATGGTGTGTGTGATAGCTGGGATGATAGCAGGTGCAATGGTTTGTAGTAGGTTGGTAGGAATCGGATCAAGTGGACATGTAGTAGGATGGCTACATGTTACAAGAGTCAGTGCCTCGCTCTCAGTGAGAGGAGTAAACGAGGAGAAGATGGCACCTTTGGTCGAGGGATACAGAGGAGCAGAGCATGTGGTAGGACCGCTACACGTTGCATCAGTGAACTGGCTGCTTATGGCCACCACTTTTCCAGTGAAAAAAGAGGCAAGGGCTTCGGCTGTAAGGCCAGTAGCCGGAGGTGGGGGTGGAGGATTGAGCAACGTATTTAACGTTGCAAATAGTTTCCGGGAGTCAGTGAGAGAGTTGATTTTGCTGTGATAGAATTCAGCTTTTGCAGTAGTGAGGCAGGTTGAGAACGAACCAGGAGCAGTTGGTAGTTCTTTAGGTCTGCATGTATATGTTTTTCCTGCCATTTTCTTTCAGCAGCCCGGAGCCTGGAGCGCAGTTCCCTGACTGTATCATTTCTAAGCCATGGCTGTGGTTTATTTGAGCGCATCACTCTAGTAGTTAGGGGACAGAGGTCGTTCAGACATGAGCTTAGCGTTGAGCAGAGTGCATGAGTGGCATCATTTACATTGAGTGATGAGAAAGAGTCTGGTGGAGGCATATTATCAGTGACCAGTGAGGAGTACTGGTCGGCCGACAGGTCTCTAAGATTGCGGCGGAACGAGACCATAGTTGGAGCAGCTTTTGGTTCTTTCTCAATACACACATTGAGTTGTATGAAATAGTGATCCGAGAGGTGCAGAGGGGTGACAGTTAGTGAGTCAGTGTCACAGTTGCGAGTAAAAATTAAATCCAGATTTTTACCAGCTTTATGAGTTGGAGGGCTTGGAACCTGCTCCAGATCGAAAGAGTGCATGAGGGATATGAAGTCAAGGTGGATGTTCATATCACCTAGAAAAAGCATGGGGCAATCTTGATCTGGGATAGAAGAAAGCAGCATATCAAGTTCATTTGTAAACTCGCCCATTTGCCCAGGAGGACGATAGATGACAATAATGCCAATTTTACCTGGAGTATTAACCAGCGTGGCATGATACTCAAAAGAGGTGTACGTATTTGTTGGTAGCAGTGGCGTGTGTTTCAAGCCATTTGCAATCAATAGGCCAGTCCCGCCTCCTCTACCTGAGGGACGAGAGGTATGAGAGAAGGAATAATTGTTTGATAGTGCCGCCAGAGTAGCAGTGTTTTCTGGTTTAATCCAGGTTTCAGTCAGAGCCAGTAGTTGTAATGATAAATGTTGTAGACAGGCGTAGGCTTGGGTTTAGGTTTGTGTGCACCTGGGTAATGACGTGCATGATCTAGGTCACGTGGTGTTGGTGGCGGTAATGATATCACCTGCTCACTTGCTAGGTGAGAGTGAGTGGGTGATGGGGGAAGCCTACTTTTTGCTGACCGTTAAACGCTGTACGTTACTGATGTGAACGCTGCCTATGAACCGCTTGGACTTTTATGCTGTTTGTGGATCGTAAGTGTCTGTGGACGCTGAAGTTTGGACTTATGTTTGAACAGCTAGCGCTTCGGGCAATAGTTTCCCCTATTCAGCTGCTCGGCGACTTTTGAAGTTTTGGACAGTCGCCAACAATAAATGATTGGCATAAGAGGTGATAAAGTCAGCTTTGTTAACGGCTGACTGGCAGTTCCACAGCCCAACTGAGAATGAGGCAGCAGTGGGCGTGGTTTGCCGTAGTGGCCTTAAGTTAGAATGATTCTGGCGCCTGCGTGTTATTTTGCGCCTTCTATGCATACGGCAGATAACAGGGATGTGTTGGAAGCACATTTTGGGAGGCAGCAGGACTGGCAGGCTTGCCCGGTGGACTCGCGCAGGTAGACTCGCAGGTCTTTACCCGAGTTAGGTCTTCGCCCACGGCTGACGCCTCAGCGACTGGGCGTGGTAAATAGGAGTGCAAATTGCAAACAGCTGTTAACGTGTTAGGAGATCAGCGCGACCAGACTGCCTTTATATGCCGCGAGTGTGTACGTCAGGGGGTTTGCCACGCCCCGTCGACAGAAACTAGCCCCGAAACCGTCTGAAACCGCACTTAAGGTGCGTTTGGTTGGTGTGAGGTAGCAGCTGGACTTTAGCAAGAGCAGTCTGGTGCAGCTTAAACCGTTCCCGTGTGCTCCGTGTGAAAGCCCGTTCTCACTTGGTGATGCAAAGCTTGGATGCAGCTGCTCGGCATTGGAAACCCATTCCATGAAGCTCTCTGCGCTGATCCTGAGCTAATCTGAAGGCCACATGATGTTTTGAGGTCTGTAGCGATTGACTGCAGAAAGTTGGTGACCTCTGTGCACTGTGTGCCTCTGCATTCACTGAAAGTTCAAACATAGGCTACTTTAAACAGAAGTGCTTACTGAGGTCAGGCTTATGCATTACTAAATCAAAAGGGGTTGCATCACGCAAAGTTTAACATTAAGCTTAGTATATACTAAATATGTATGTTCTCTTCTATAAGTTTCATGTTCTCTTCTACACATTCTCTTGTATGTGGGATATTTTTCCATTGAAAAATGCCAACACGTTTTCATTGCAGCTGTGTCATTATTTCTAAATATTTTCCTCATGTAAAAGTGACTTACGCATTAGTCATTATTGGTTAAGACATGACTTAAGGATATGTGACGCAAATTTAGTAAAAGGAAAATTTGTTAACTAAAGACTTAGTAAAGACTTACATACAAACTTGAGAACAAACTTGTGCAAAATCATTGAAACCCAGTCCAGGAATGTTGAGCTGAATTCTGACATCATTATTGTGTACATACATCATGAAAGCATAAGAGCATCTTAAGAAGGGTTCACATAGAGGAAAATGCCATTTTGAGCAATAACGTTCTTTGATTCAGGAGACTTCACTGTGATTTTGGAAATGTATGCATTATCTAGTGCTTGAGATATAAGTATATCTCTGTGAACTTACTGACTCATGTCAGTGTGTGTGTGTGTGTACGTGTGTGTGTTAGGCTCTGGAATTCTGATTCAGTAAGTTTCCCTAGAACATTTTGAATCACACCACTGAATAACATTGTTTAGACCTTTATTCTTTTATACATAAATTTGGAAATCAAGTATTTTTCTTTCCATTTGATCTCATTTTTATCTGGGAGAAATCAGTAACATATAAAGTAGATCTTCTTTTTTGATTTTTCATTCCTAAGAGCACTTAGCACAACTCTTGTTTTTCACTTTTAACACTCAATGCCTGTCCTGTTTATAAACACAGTTTAAATAAATGACCACAATGAACATACGTAATCTGTTTCATCTTATTTCTTCATTGTTAGTGTTAAGGTTGTGATTCTGGTCTATCTGTTTTTTTTTTTTTGTTGTTTTTTTTTGAAAGGATGATGAACATCTTCTTGGCTTTCTAGCTTTGTTCTGTGACTTTCCAAGACAAACATGCTTTAAAACCGAAACAGATTATAGAGAACTGGTTTTGACAACTTTTGATGGATGTTTTTTTATATAATGAATGTGGAAGTTTCATTGTGGAAATTGTGGTTTCTTTACTTTCTAAGAGAAAAGAATGCATAAAGATAAGATTTCAGTATGAAGACAAGTCATTCATCGTGTCATGATACACAATCTGATTTTCACAACCTGATGCTCAAATACGTGTGTGCTGATGTTTGTAGCTCAATCAGTTTGTCAACAGAAAGGTAAACCTGCAGGACAGAAGCACTTGTGTCAGAGGATCCGGTTTACACCCTACGCCAATTAGTCCTGCTAATAAAATCTTTTGATTTAAACTGTTAAATTGTGTTTACACTGAGAGTCCAGTACAGGCACAGAACCATCTCTAACATAGAAATCTGTTTGTAAACCAGTTGCTTTGATAATGCTCCATATATTTTCTCTACAGTAGCTAGCTGTGTTAGCATAAAGCTAGACAGATATTTTTAGCTTACAACAGGCATGTAAGTAACAATATTTACTTTGTATGTCTGTTTTTCAGACAGTTGTTACAAGCAGTTACTCTGTGTTTGATAGGAGTTACTTTAAAACTGTGTGACAAAGCAGACTCTGAAACTGGAGGACAATCCATATACAGACTTAATAGAAGAATGGGCAATCTAAAACTCATGGTCAAAAGGTTGAGCAAAAGGCAATAGCAAAATCCAAAAGTCCAGGCAGAGAGCCAAAAACACCAGAAAGACAGAATATACAAAACACTTAGCAGGCAGACACAAGTGAACTGGCAATACTTCGCACTGCCTGGCCGAAAGGAAGGAATATTTAAGCAGAGGCTGATTACTGAACTTGGGCACAGGTGGTTCGATTGGAACAGGGCTAGTACTCAGGAGAGTGAGAAGGTCCAAATAGCAAATCGCTGACAAACTAAGAGACAGTGCAACATGTACATTATAATGAAACTGCAGAAGCATAATTTAAACTCTCCTTCAAACATTCTTGACACCTCTACAGCCTGAAGTGCTTGGCTTTGTATTCGAAACCTCCTGTGCGGTTCAGAAACCTGTGCCAATCAAGAAATGTGCATTTCCTAATTAAAATAGTTAATCATGGCTGTCATGTTTTGTTTATTGTAGAATGAGCGCACAGCACTTACTATACTATACTATACCTCTTGAAGCAATGGGACAGCTGCAGTAGCTGTTCAGTGAGCTCAGCAGGTCATACAGCATACTCTGTGTCTAACTTTGATTCAGAGAGGACCTGATACTCATACATTCCCTGATCTCTAACAGGTACTGTGTCCAAACAAACATTCATTGCTTGTGTTAACCTACAATATTTAATGAGTTGGCAACAGTAAAACAAACTTTTCTAAATACTCATCTAAATCTAAATCTTCTAAATCCAAACACACTTCAGATTTTTGTTAAGACCTCACGTTTTGTCTAGGGTGCATGGGATCAGTAGCATGTGGCATTAAATTATTGAACTGGTGAGAATGGATTAGAAGCATGAGGAACAGACCAATATAGAGCTTTTAAAGCCAAAGTAAAACACTGGCATCTGTCCACTGGCTGGGAACAAAGGCTACTTAAGTTACACTTTAAATAGAGAATGCAGTGTTAACAACCATTCGTTTGAACTCACTTAAATAGCAAATAATGGGGCTACTCTCCCTGTTTACTTCTGCATCGCTTGGTTTAATTAAGTTTTTCCCGGTTTTACACAAAAAGTTAAAACGAAAGTTTTCTTGTTGATATTCAAATACTTTGCATTTGCAAATATAAACATTAGAATAACAAATGGCCATCCCTAGTGATGAACTCTTAAAGTTGGCTACACTATGTGACAGTCGCTTGTAGTGATATCATATTGGTGCCTATCCTGGATCTGCTTCATTGAAGCAATTTCAGGAACAAGGCCGATATTTACTGTTCCAAAAGATTAACAATAGATAGACAGTTGTGCTCAAAAGTCAGTTACTTCAAATTACAATATGAGTTCCATTGCAATTGAATTCTGATGATGGGACTTTTCAATCTTTTCTTTTTTTAATTATATAAAAAGCTATTTTGGTTTATGCTTTAAAGGGGCCCTGTTGCTCGTATAGAACAGAGGAGTGACTCAGGGTGGACTGAAGGAAGAACTCATGGAAATGATTACATAAAGTGTGACTTCACTCATATGAAGGCAGCTTATTCACTGCATTTTGTCTAAGCATAATTCAGCTTTTCACACATGAGTAAAATATACTATGAAAAGAGGTGAGCAATGGGCCTCATTACACTCATATGCAAAAGTTTGGTCACCCAGGTCAAATGGAATGTTTTGTTGATTTTCTTTGTGAAAATATCTCTATAACTCTATAATTCTCTACAGAGAACACACATCTGCACATTGATTTTTTTTCTTTATTAAACATTATTATTTGTTTTCAGCTTGTTAAATTAAGCAAATAAACAGTAATTCTTTATTAAAATGTACAGATGTGTATTCTCTATAAAGGACATCCATCCATCCATTTTCTAAGCTGCTTCTCCCTCAGGGTCGTGAGGTATAAAGGACATATTACTTTATTTTCACTTAAAATAAACAAAACATGACTCAATAAACAAAATCTGACTGGTTGTGTTCCAATTTTTGCTTTCTGTACATGCCGTATTAACATATAGGTCCCACAGTAGCACATGCAGTAATATACAATACTGTGCGAAAGTCTTAGGAACCCAAGACACATTTTCAAAATCTATTTATTTGTGTAGTTTGTGTTTGTGTTTAGTAGGTGTTAATATCTGAATAAACAAAATGTATAGAATATTAATTAATAATTATATATGTACACAGTGTATCACAAAAGTGAGTACATCCGTCTCCACATTTCTCAGTGCTCAATTTGGACATTTAGGGGTGTAGTCTCTTAGGGGTGTACTCACTTTTGTTGCTGGTGGTTTAGACATTAATGGCTGTATATTGAGTTATTTTGAGGGAAGAATAAATTTACACTGTTACATAAGCTGCACACAGACGACTTTTAATTGTGTCAAAGTGTCATTTTGTGAGTGTTGTGCCATGAAAAGATATACTTAAATAACTGCAGAAATGTGAGGGGTGTACTCACTTTTGTGATACACTGTATATATAATAAATAGTGATTTTATGGATGTTAGTGTGTTTAACCATTTCCACACCTCTCCTTGAGGAAGCCCAGTATTATATGAAGTTAAAAAGCAACTCCTGGTTTGACCAATCAGTGCTTCAGTAAATTGTGCTTATGATGTAGTTGATGATATTAAGTGTCTGTGGTGGCTGTGAAGTTGTCAATTTAAAATAGGGACCAAAGAAATTCTTGCTACTTTTTATTGTTTTTATGTTTATTAGAACTATAAATATGACTTTATACTAATGTATATTGTGATACACTCATTACTGAGGTACATTGTTTAAAAATTTGCTAATTTGCCTAAAACATTTGCACAGTATTGTATGTACATATATATCATCTGTCTCATATAAACAATTCTGTTTTCTATTATTATTATTATTATTATTATTATTATTGTTATAATAATAATAATAATAATAATAATGAGTTAAGTTTTTTTTCCTGTTTGGTGCTAAAACACAGTATTTTGCACTATGTGCAGAAATGTTTACTTCTGTGCATTAGTCCCATCAGATAACTTACATCAGCCTGATTCAAGTTGATGTGCTGCATTCAAATAAGTTAAAAAAAAAAGTGAAATTTTAATGAGATGTCATTGCAGTTTCATTCCATTCCATTTTTAGATGTAGTAGGCCATTGGGACTAATGACTGATATCTGTTGGCCTGAATACAAGAGAGAAGTGATTCCAGATGAGCTGAAGTGTCAGAGGGAGGTCTGGTGACCAAGCTGTGAACTGAGATTTACTAAGAATCACATATTGTAGCATGAATCAGTTGCGTGACACTTTGGAATTTGGTGCAATCTGTCCCTTTCAACTAAGCCCTAATGTATAAAAGAGGAACATAGTCCTTTAGGGGGGCGGCATGTTGCTTTATTCCAAGTAATTCTGATTTCTGCTTTGTGTAGGAAGCTGTCCGTGTGTGTTTCTGCAACTATGCAGCTTTTAGTTATCCTAAATATCAACTTCTGTAATGCAAATAATACATTGTATAGATTATATATCATTTTCAAAATGTTATTCTAAACTGAATTGGTCAATACAGGGAATTCAGTCTAAACAGAATTACAACTCTCTGAGCTACTCTGGTAAAGACATGCTTCAGTAAAAATATTTCTGACTATAAATAACACCAAATGACAAACTTCTGGTATATGTTAATTTAATATGAAAATGAAATTTTTATACTCTATTCAGAAATATTACTATGCACTGTAGAGTAATGACTTGGAAAAAAATACTGAAAACAAGAAGATGATATTTGTTTTGTTTTTGCCTTCTGAGAATCCATGGAAATCCTGCAGTGATTTACTGTATTCCTGACATACAACTGCAAAGAATGGTGCATTCTTGGAGGATCACTTTCTTGTCAAAGAAGTTAAAATAGTGAATTTTACAGTAATAAGCTGTTATTTACAAAGCATATTGGGACAATGGCTGGTGCTCTGTGCAGTCTTGAGCAGCCCATCTCTGAATATTGTAGTGACCTGGGTGATCGATCGCTAAACTAAGTAACAATGCCAATGTTTAAGCATTAGCTTTAGATGCTAGCTAGATAGGTTCGCCCTGTTTGCACATACAATACAAAGCTTTTTATTAATTACACATATCTTGTATCTACACTTATCACCTATTATGTCAGGTCCACTTACTATTTAGGTGCACTTTGTAGATCTACAATTATAGACTGCATTTCATCTGTTTCTCTGCATATTTGTTAGCCCCCTTTCATCCTGTTCAATGGTCAGGACTCTCACAGGACCACCACACACCACCACACCAACCAAAAATATCTTGATAACAGTGTCCTGTAACCATTGATAATGAACTAGAGGATGACCAACACAAACAGTGCAGCTGTTTCTGACTTTATCTACAAGGTAATCCAACAAGGTAAAGTGTCTAATGGAGTGGACAGTGAGTGGACACAGTGTTTAAAAGCTCTACATATAGTCAAAACTCTGATCCACATGTGGTTGATGCAAAATATGCAATGTGCTTTATAAGTTATGAACTCATTATCTTTAGCAACAAATTTGTAAAATGTGTCTACTAGCGAAAATGACTGAAGCAAATGTTCTTTGCTTTTTGCTAAAACTGTAGGCTTTTATCCAGAAATCCACTGCTAGGAGATGAACATCCCCGTAGTTTCAGAAATGCCATGTTGTCGTTGCCCCCCCCCCCCCCCCCCTCTTTTTCTCTGGGAATATTAGTATTCTTCTACTGAAAACAAATGTTTGTGCATGAAGTCATCAGCTCTTGAGTATATTCTGTTTGACCACACTGTTCTGCATTAAATAAACGTAATGATCATTTGTTGGTTTTCCTCTTCATTCTGCCTCTGACTGAAGTCAAACTGAATGATTAATAATGTCTGAATTGCTGAAATCTCAACATTTCATTACAACTAAATGTCTATGATACAAAAATTACGATTTTTTTTTTTTACAGAAAAAGGATTTTAATGGTATGTCAGTTTAGTGTGTTGCAATCTACTCTAAATTATCACTCCACTCCAGGGAATTTGGATCAGCACATAAGAGGACTTAACCTTTACTTTCTGTTGCCAGCACAGCAGCTGCTGTGACTTATCATAACAGAAACTCAAGTTCCTTGGAACTGCTTCAGGCTAAAAACCCCTCTTTCACACACCACCACCACTGATTCTGCAGGAGCTCAGCTATGAGATGTTACTGGAAAAAGTCAGTGTATTGTATCTTAGCTTACCTATTGAATATAAATCTTTACAATGAACATAGCCAGTACTTATACAGTCATTTACAAAAGTTTGAATATCCTTGGCCAACATAAAGATTACTGCACAATTTTTACATTTAACCTACATTTATTTGCTAAGTTTTAGCTATTACAAACAAAAATAAAACAAAGTATAAACTGTGCCATAACTTTATTATACTAAACTTCATTATACTAAATTCAGTAAATTAAGTTACTGTACATTAAAATGTACAGTATGTAATTGATGGTGGACATGTTAACTTACTTTTACTTAGTAAAATCAACAAAACATGCAATTTGACCAGACGTCCCAAAATCTTGCATACAACTGTACATATTAAGCCTATGATTTTACAATAGGTATTTGCCACGAGAAAAATAAACTCAAAAAGCAAAAAACTACCTTACAATTGCAGGCTTTAATCCCACTGGTTAGCTTCTATTACCAGGATGCCATGCTAAAAGTAAACTGACTTGTCTTCTCCAGCAGTGATGTAGATTGAGAGTGATAAGAAAATCACACATTATTAAAGACATTTCATCCAAGAATTTGAGAAATAAGAGAAAAGGGTAAACTGTCAATGATAAGATACTTAATTTAATTGCAAACTACTTCCTCTACATGCCAATATGCAATGTTTTCTGTGTCTTCTTCTGAAGCTGTTACACTGGTGTCAGAAGTGGGACACGACTGCTGAGATGAAAGGAGTTGACCAGCATATCAACGAACTCGAAGGCACTTGCCAAAGAATATATAGTGTGGTGTAAGGGGGTATTGAGTGCTATGCCCACCCCCTCCAGGGCAGGTCCAGTGAAACTCTATAAAGCATTTTTTTAGTTTATCTAAGTGAATTCTAGTCTGTTTATGCATGTGAAGAACCACAAACTATTAGCTTTACTTGCTAATAAATGTTCCTTTTTAACAAGAAAAGCAACAAGCAAAGGCAGAGCCTCCACCACTGACACATGGAATCACCTTTAGAATCTGTTATCATTCAGTTCTTGTATGCTGCTTGCTGCTACTCAAACTATCAATTTCTTCTTCCTCTTCCATCTTCTTACTTTGAGTATTTAAAAAAAAATCTCAGACTTGGTGTAAAGGTCCCATCACATTTTAAACATTGAGTCAATTCTTTTGTCTGAAAAAAATCATGTACTTGTGAATAGGCCTTAAGTGGTGTTAAATTCCCACAATACAACGAGTCGAATTAAAGCTATGCCAAATATGACAATTTCTAAAGTTTTAAACTTCTGCTTGAGTGTATAAAAGGGAAATTCCTAACTTTTCCAATACTTTTGAATTATCTTGGTCTCTAAAGTTCACTGCACAAGACAAAAAGCTAAGCAGAAGAATGTTCTTAAGCATGAATGAGTGCTAACAGCTCTTTCATCGCACTCACAATACTCATAGTGATGTCAACATTCGCATACATTAAGCCCATGATTAAAGACTTTCACACAGGAGGACCGCCAGGTCTTGCATAGCTCAGGTTTCCAGAGTCCAAAATTCTTCATGGGTATCATAGTGTTATCAAAAGATTTCAGGGGTACTTAAACAGCAGGTCTAGACCTGTCTGTTCTCAGAGAGTGTGAGACGACAGGAAAATAGTCCTAACAATAGAATAAGGTCATGCGGGTCAAATCAGGGAGGACTTAGACAATAAAACAAAGAAACACATTCATTAACATGAAAGAAATGACTTCAGGAAAATCACTATGTTCATAAAGTTTTTTTTTCATAAAGGAATGTCAGGGTGTCAAACTATATGACATGTAAAAAAAGGAAAATTACAAGTAAAAAGTAGTGTTCATGACACATTAGAAATGATACTATGTAACCACAAACTAATACAACAACAAACTAATTCTCTCAGTTATATGCAAAGTATATACAGTTTTGTATACTATATACAAAAGCACAGCACACGTGAAAGAAGACAAGCTAGATAATACACTAAATGGTGTGGGAGGATGTCTGTCTGTCTGTTTGCCAAACTGTCTGTAGGTGTGCATGTGAGTGTGCATACTTGTGCTTACTGGTATGTAGTTCCCTTTTTTCCTATGTCCCTCTGGTTCTAAAGAACAGTTAAGAGCACAGTTGTGCAACAGCAGTTAAGCAACATTATGTTTTTAGAAGGAAACTAAAATCCAAAATCAGCTTTTTTTTAAACTAGGAATTTGAACTCATATAATTTCTAAAGTTTATCAGCGTTTTATAGATAAGATAGTCCTTTATTAGTCCAACAATGGGGAAATTCTCAGTGTTACAGCAGCAAAGGGACAGCAACCAAAAAAAAAGAGAAGTAACAAGAAGAGAATTAAGAAACAAGTAATTAACTTTGTTTAATTAAATTAAACATAACAAATAAGATAAAAAATATAAACTCTACCCTTCACAAAGAATAACAAAATAAAGAATTATAAATAAATAAAAAGGCTAAGATATTTACAATGTAAGGATATTTTGCCTGAAATTCACATGGAGTTTTGCATATGAGATACTGGTTTATATCACACGTGGGATGGTGAGGACTTAACAATATAAACAATTATAAATAGAAAGCTCAAGCATATTTTCACTATAGAGATATTTGACAATATATTGCACATGGAGTGTTGATTATATTATAATATATAAATCACAGTGTGTTCTGTAGGTGTATGAGGTCCAGTGGGGGGGTGGAGGTGGTTCTATTGGGAGCAGTGCTGGTTGTACAGTCTAACAGCAGCAGGAAGGAAGGACCTGTGAAAGTGCTCCTTCACACACTTGGGGTGAAGTAGCTCGTCACTAAAGGAGCTGCGCAGTGCTGCCAGAGTCTCATGTATGGGGTGGGAGCTGTTCTCCAGCATGGATGCTGGTCTGGCTAACATCCTCCTGTCTCCTGTCTGCACTGGGTCTATAGGGCTACCCAGGACAGAGCTGGCCCTCTTAGTGAGTCTGTCAAGTCTCCTACTGTCTGCAGGTGAGATGCTGCTGCCCCAGTAAACTATTCCAAAGAAGATGGCTGATGCCACAACGGTGTCAAAGAAGGTCCTCAGGAGTGCCCCCTGCACTCCAAACGACCTTAGTCTTCTGAGCAGGTAGAGTCTGCTCTGGCCTTTCCTATAATGCGCACTTGTGTTTTCTGACCAGTCCAGTCTATTGTTAAGATGAAAACCCAGGTACTTATAAGAGTCCACCCTCTCAATGTCCCTCATTATCTGTAATGAGTCTGATGATTGCAGAGCAGATGGCAGTTTGGTGAGCTGTACATGACATCTTCTGTGTACAGGGTGAAGAGGAACCATGTCAGGACTGTACCCTGCAGGGCCCCTGTGCTGCTGAACACAATGTCAGACACACTGTCCTGTGCCCTCACATCCTGTGGTTGGTTTGTGTGATAGTCCAGAATCCAGTTTGATAGGTGGTGATCCACCCCTGTGTTCTACAGCTTGTCCCTCAGGAGGTTAGGCTGAATGGTGTTAAAAGCACTGGAGAAATCAAAGAACATGATTCTTACGGTGCTCCAAGGCTTCTCCAGGTGAGAAATTAACAGCTTATCATAAAAAGTTAAGCTCACATATATGAATATTGCATATATGAACTGTATTATGTAATGTGTATTTTAAAAAATTAAAGAAGGCATAAAGTATGCATTATTTGATTTAATTTTAGTATGGTTTAGTATGGTGTGCAATGTAAGTACTGTTCACTTAATTGCTTTACTTAATAAAATAACTATTTTTTGGTTTTAAATGTTTCATTTAAGCAATTCAGTGACAAAATACAGCAATACAATGAGTGATCATGGATAAGAATGTATTTATTTGCAGTTTGTTCTAGAGAGTTCTAATTATAATCTCTGCAAAACATTTGTGTTTCAATTTGTAAATACTTTCTTGAAATTAGGTTCAAGATCTGTCCATTTTTTAGGAGCAATATATGCTCTTGGGCATACAGTATAGTACAGCACAATATTATATGAAATAGTATAGAATAGTGCAATATAGTACAATATATTATGAAAAGTTGTGTCTAGAAGTAACTGCACGGATGGGTCAAATGTGGAGGTAAAATGTCCCTGTTATGGGACTAATAAGGGTCACTTAATTAATTTAAACTTCAAGCAGAGGGTTAAATCATGGCCACCAAGTGCTGAAGCATAAAACAATAACTTTCATCAAGGCCAGTGGTGTGGTGTAAAGTATGCCACTGGACTCTAGAGCATTGGTAGTCTGTTCTCTAAAGAGATGATGCGAAATACATGCTTGAAATGCATGTATCAGATCTGGCAGTATGATGTGAAATCCAGATGTGGATGCCAAGAACAGACTGCATGGGTTTAGTGGGGGAAGCATAGTGATCTAAGATCATCAGGTTTGGGCTTAATGTCTTAGTGTTCCTGTGAATGATGATGTTAACGCTACAGCATGCTTCCAAAGTTGTGCAACAGTTTAGGGAAGGACCTTTTCCTGTTCCAGCATGAATCTCTTAGGAAGTACAGTGGCCAGAACCCTGACCTCAATGATACTACTACTACTATTATTATTATTATTATTATTATTAATAATAATAATAAGAAGAAGAAGAAGAAGAAGATTATTATAATAATAATTGTATTATAATAATAATAAGATTATTATTATAATAATAAGATTATTATTATTATTCATAATAATTAAAAATTATATAGTACTTTTTCATGCTGGTGACAGTTCAAAGGCCTTTACATGCAGGTGATGAAGCTTAACAGTAAAAAATGAAATTATGAGTATTAGTTTAAACTCATAGAAGAGAATGACAGAGCAAATGAAAGAGATAAATACCTGAGACATAGAGTTTTAATTAAACAATAAGTTAAATAAATATGTTTTTAAATGTATTGTAAACATGAGCACTGAGCTTATCTAATAAAAGATAGAATTGATTTCCACAGTTTGGAAGCATGATAACTGAAAGAGTCTCTCCATGTTTTCTGTATTTCACAGAAGGTATTTGCAGAGGGCCAGTATCTGCAGATCTAAGATCATGTGTTGGAATAAAGACAGACATTCTGTAATGTAAGTGGGAGCTTTAAGGTCACATAGAGCCCTAAAGAAGTAGCAGCAGAACTTTAAAATGGAGTTGTAGAGGATGTATTGTTTTCTTAGGAAGCCCAGTATGAAGAGCATTACAATAATCAATTCTGCATGTAACAAATACATTATCAAGCTTCTTTGCTTTGCTCTGAGGTAGTAAAGGCTGAACCTCAAATGATAATAAAAATTTCTTGTCAGTTCAAACTAAACAAGTTACTATTTGTAGTAACAATCAAATTAACTAGTTTTATTCAACTCAGAAATTACACTGATTGAAAGAATCTTTCATTTAAAGTGTATTTTTAGATTAAATAAAACTAGTTCATTTACTTGTTACTACATGAAGTATGTTTTGTAGACTAAATTGACAAACCAATTTTACAGTATAGTTACTGCCTTTACATGTGTGTTAAAATAGAGCTCAGAGTCTAAGATAACACCCAGGTTTTGTATTTCAGGTTTAATATATGAAGCTAAAGAAAAGCAGATCTTAGTACTAAGAATCAGTATTTCAGTTTTTTTTGTAATTTAGTTGTAGAAAATGTTGCGACATCCACTGAGAAATATGTTATGCACAGCTGGTAAGCCTATCAACAGAAAAGTATAATTGTGTCAGAAGCATAGCTATGAAAATTGATGTTATGTTATGTTTCCTAATGACATCACCTGGAGGTAACATGTACAAAGAGAAAGGCAAAGGTCCTAAAACTGAACCTTGTGGCACTCCTCGTGAAATGTTCATTTTTTGATGAATAAATTCCCAGTGAAACTATGAAAGGTCTTTTAACTAATTATGATGTAAACCATTCCAAAACTGTTTCTGAGAGGTCTACTCAGTATTCAAGTTTGTGGATTAGAATCTTTTGATCAACAGTGTCAAAGGCTGCACTAAGATGCTATAAGACCAGAATAGAGGATTTTCATTCACAGCATGAGCTAATGCTGTCTCAGTACTATGGATAGAATAAAAATCTGAAACTTCTTGAAACAATATAACTTGTTTGATATTAGATATGCATTTAATTGCTTGGAAACAACTTTTTTTGAGACTTAAAATCATCTGGAAAAGTGCATGTTGACAGAGAACAGTTTACAATAACTAAAATATCACTTTGAACATAATCAAAAACTATCTTGAGGACAGAAGTAGGAACAGGGTCAAAATCACATTTGGATGAACTCAATTAGGTTTGTTTTTTGTTTTGTTTTGAGTTTTTTTGGGGGATTTTTACCAGATTTTTCTCCCCAATTTAATCGTCTCTAATTCCACCCACTAGTTAGGACATGCCAATCATGTCAAACAGTTGACAGTATGAAAGTGTTTGGTCTAACTGTGAAAAATGTTTTGAAAAGAGCGAAGCGATGCTTGGGTCATCTTTTGGCATTAGAAGTCAGTGTCTGAACAAGTCCCTACAAAAGCAGGCTGAAACTATTAAAGGAATGAGCAGTGGAGTGCATCAGATTTGCTCCACAAGGCAAAAGGAATGAGGGATGCTTACAAAAGTTTATTGACAAACCAGTGGCAGTGGTTGACTCCCTCTAGGTTGAGCCTTTTTAGATTCCTCACCAAAGACAACCACAAAAACAAGTTCTATAAAATGCAAGATAGTGTAGATGTTTAAATTAAAGAGGTTCCACCAACAGATCTAAATGTCTTGCAGAGATTGAAGGAAACTCTTCTGCCTGGAGAAGTGAATGACATTGTTGACTAGTACCCTGAATTGAACGGGGAGAATATAAAAGTCGAATTAGCCATTTCATTCCAAATTGATTATCATATTTATATAATTAAAAAATTAAATACAGGGTCATAGACTGCTGGGCTCTACTGTATCGCTTCTGTCAGAATGAAACCTTGTGTCTTATATTTTTTTAGTTTTTGACATAATTTGAAAATGCCTGTTGGCCCTTACATTCAAGTAATTTAATGAAGAGCGGGTTAAAAGAAATGACCTAAAATTACTTGGAAGAAAGTTTGATTCCATTGATATACATTAAATATAAAGTAGTTTTCTACTAGTAGTTTATCTCCTGTGAAGTTACAATTTTGCAAATACAAGGTTTTGTTCAACAGCAGTGATATGCTACTTTTCAACAATGAAAAAAGTGTTGCTTTGAATTTTGTTTATTCAAACATGTACATCAGTTCACATGAATACATTGCATCAGCATAATTCTAGATGCTGTGAAGTAAATCAAATAAGTGACAGTGGTTGGTGTAATATATTTAATACATTTCATTCATGGGGAAACCAATGTACATATTTTAATTAGGTATATGCAAAATTATCAATTTTTAGTGAAAAAAACATTCATTTTTTAGTCTTCTAAAAAAGCATCGACTTGATATGATACCCTTTTAAGGAAATAGGAAAACTGTCACTTCTCAGCAATGAAAAAAACTAACAATTGTTGACACTTTGGTTTACTTATGAATCAGAGCCCATATCAGCGTTATCAGTGTAACACTATGTTTTGCACAATCCGCATTATAAAAGACAAACTGAAATTAAATGAATAAAGTAATCAATCTTATAATTTCTGCCATTCCTGGATCAGGGCCTAAAGTAACAGTGTCACTTTCACCTTCCCACTGTAGCAAATTCATGTGAAACAAATGGAGCTGTTCTCTGGAAAAGGAGGAGGCTGCATGGTCTTGAGTAATCCCACGCTCTCACTGGAGGCGGGAGCCCTTTTAAAAGGGAAAGCAGTTGAGAGCTGTAGATGAAGAACCATCCAAGCACTTGTGGCAGCAGTAGTCTCCTGAAGTTTATATCATTTTGAATTAGTTTATTGAAGCTGTGAGAAACAGATCTCTTTAAAAACATGAGCGCCACAACTCTATCCATTGCTTTTTTAACCTGTGTACTTTTGTCCATGACAGAAGGTAAGAATATTTTATTACTATTTTTATTATTGTTTTGCTTTTCTTTGCAGGGCTGGGTTATTTGTGGTGTACCAACAAAATCAACAACAACAATTTCTAAATGTATTCTAATGTGGTAGAACTCCTGAAAATAAATGTGATGCTCTGGGACACTATTGCTTCCATTTCTGCACACCTTCAAAAACTCCTTTGTAACTATTGTTGTAAATAGTAAATGCAGTCATACTTGCAGTAGTGTGTAGTGCATAAGAGCTCGTACAGAGAAAGTAACTCATACTTTCCTGTTAATGAGTGCTGTGTGAAGAACATGTTTCAGAAATAATGTCTCTTTCTCTCTCTGTGCACATTTGTAGGCAGAATTATAATCAAGCAGCCCAAGTGCCTGTGCCCATCAACCTACTCAAAAGAAATCCAGCTTAACAGGATTCAGAAATTTGTCATCATTGCTCCTGGCCCTCACTGCAGAAACCTAGAAGTAATGTAAGTCAAAATCAAATGATTTAAACATATGTAGTTTGTGGGTATCTGTGAAAGAAGAGTATATTAAAGCTATTTTTAATAACACATGCTCCTTTTTACAGTTTCACTGTGAAAAATCAGAAGAAGGTGGTAGATGTCTGTGTCAACCCCAGTGACCAGTGGGTTCAGGATGTAATGAAAATGTAAGATTCACATTTGCAGGTCTCACTGATATGCAGTCAAATGGAAAATCCCAAGTCAAATTGCAAGTTGTTGATTTTGTGAAAACAAGTTAACACATCCTCTACAGAGAACTGACTTAATATTAGTAACTAAATATAAAATGTGTCATAACTTTTGCACAGGTCACATTCTTTGTTAAAGTTCAACCATAAAAATAAAATGTGCAGGGGTGTGTTCTCTGTAGAGGGTGTGTTAACTTATTTTCACTTAGAAAACCAACAAAACGTCATTTGACCAGGGGCACCCAAACTTTTGCATATGAGTGTATGTAGCCGTTTACAGTAATCTTGACCCATAACATATTTGATGACTGAATTTAAAAGAAAACTCCAACCTAATCTGTATCAGCTGCACCTGTTGCATATTATTATGCTTGGTAATATTTAATATACTGATTTTTAACATGTTATAATAGAAGCCAGTAAGCAGGTGCTGGAGGAAACACTGTACTTTTTATTAACTAACTGTATCTTTCTGTTAATCATTGCAGGATTGGACAGAGCAAAGACGGAAAATGAACTGAGATGCAACAATTGTAGTTTGACTTGAGATGCAAGGAAAAAGAGAGAGAAATACTTTAAAAAGGAAGAAGGACTGTTTTTTTTTTTTGGTCTTAAATATAATCTGACCAACCACTGTTAAAATGTGACATCAAAACAAACATTTTTCTATAATGTTTAAGCACTTTATCTCGTCATGTGGTGCACAGCTTGCATTATTCTTTGCTTTTTGTTAATAATGCTTGACTAATATTATTTATAAAGTATGTTGCAACTGATGTATTCAGACCATGTGTGTTGTTTTTTTCGCATCTCAGTCTTTGGTGTGCTGCTTGGATGGGTTTTATATATATATACAGAACATCCAAAAACAGGCCAGCAAGTTATAAAAATAAAAGTATCATAAAGAATACAAAACAATCACAATCATACATTCAATCAGAGAAGTGGGTGATAAACTGGTGGTGGATTCAGTGTTAACATAAATCTGAGCGTCATTGACATAACAATTAAAAACTAAGACTATACTGGCAGATAATTTGATCAAGTGAAATCGTATAAATTAAGAAATGAATGGCACCAAGGACAGAACCCTGAGGCACCCCTTGAGTATTTGGGGCAGAAGATTTGTGTTTACTTATGGTAATAAAGTGCTGTCTCTCAGTGAAGTAAAATTAAAACCACTGAAGGGCTGTGCCTGTATTGCTGATATAAGAAAGACAGGACAAAAGTATGCTGTGATTTACAGTGTGTGCTAGATGCATAGAAATGTTAGGAACACTTGTTTCAGCAAAAAAAATAGATCATTAACCATTTTCAGCAGGGCAGCTTCAGTGCTATGAAAGGCATGAAAGCCAGACTGAAAAGTCTCATAAAAATTGTGTTTAGAAATGCATGAAGCTGCTAATCTTTTCCAGGACCTTCCCTAGATATGGAAGGTTGGCCTTTAATTATCAAAAAATCATCAAGGCTAGGTTTCCTAAGAATGGGTCTAATGGCAGCTTTTTTAAGGACAGTGGGAACAAAACCAGCAGTAAGTGAAATATTATTAAATAAGAAACAGGGAGGGGCATTACAGATGCACAGATTGTGAGAATAAAGGAGAAAAGCAGGATCAAGTTGAGAGAAGGGAAGGTGTAGATTTATTGATTAGCTCAGCAATAGAGAGAGAGAGTTTGTCATAGTAAAGCTGTTTAACAAGTGCTCAGACTTTCTAGGGGTGATATGCTTAGAAGAAGAAGATGGAAAATGCAGGATGATTTTACTAACTTTGAGGTTCAGAAAGCCTCACGTTCTACCAGGTGCAGGTCAGATCGCATTACTTCGATGAGCTTATTAATGGTTGTAAACAGACTTTTGGTATTCCTACTACAATCATTAATGATGAGTAGAAAGAAGCACAGGTTGTGCTCAAAGCATTTATGTAAATGTTCAGTTGAAGCTTCATAATGAAGAGCAAAGCCAGTTTTCTTCTGGTCTTCACCTGTTTGAGTTCAGAGGTATACCACAGTGAGAAATGAGAGTCTGGTACTTGCAAGTTCTTTAAAGGGGCAGGGTTTAGTAATGTATTGAAAAGTCCAGGATTTTACAGGGGAACCATTTCATCAGGATCTGGAATCTGTGGGACTTACACAAAGGGCAAGGCTTTTATAAACTGGGAAAAGGTAAACAGATCAACTGACCCAATGTTATGATAAGATATAGCATTTTTTCTTTTGGCTTGAGAATAGCAAAGCAGAGATTACACTCCGTTTACCCCTTACAATTCCAGCTCATTACATACCAAGACTTATTATTCAGTTACTGCAAAGACATTAGTGCAAATTGGTGAAAGAATTCTTAGATTTTGAAATTGTGATTTAAAAATCCTGGCCTTTTAATTGATTAATTTGAGCTCAGAGACAACATCAAAGGAATCTGAGACAGTGATGTCATTGTAGCCACTGGCAAAGTGGCAAAGTTATAATTCTGAGTTAAGTTAAAACATTAAACGCTTTGCAAGAAATTTGTGGTGAGTGAGCAGCTTGTATCAACATGTTCATTGAAACCTCCTAATAAACAAAAGCAGGGCAAAAAGCTGAGGCTAGTGTGAGCAATTCATTCCGTTCAGAGAGAAAGTTGGAGGAAGACTGGGGAAGCAATAAATTATAGAAAGAGCAGAAAAAATTAACTAACAATTTTCAGTACTAAGTATTCATAAGACATTGGGCAGTCGTGGGCTAGAGGTTATAAAACCAGCCCTGTGAACGGAAGGTCGTCGGTTCGATCCCCTGACGTGCCCTTGAGCAAGGTACCTAACCCCCAACTGCTCCCTGGGTTCTTTGGATAGGGCTGCTCACTACCCCCTAGTGTGGTGCATTCACTAGTGTGTATGTGGTGTTTCACTGCACGGATGAGCATGCAGAGGTGAAATTTCCCTGTTGTGGGACTAATAAGGGTCACTTGATCTGAGGGAAAATGAATTGCTTCATGAAAAACTATAAACAGCAGCCAGACCTCTGACCTTTCCCTTCATGTGGGGTTTTGATACACCCAGGCAGCATCAGCATATTAAGATGCAAATAGTCCTCTGGCTGCTGCCAGTTCTCACTTGACAGACATATGTGTGTGTTGTTCGAGTGATTAAGTCATTTAGCAATAATGTTTCATTTGTAATGGAGCAACAGGAGATGATGGAGGATGTGTAATTCCACTAGAAGTGGTCAATGCAGATGATGTGGAGTGGATGCAAAGCTTTCAGTCTGTGGCCTTGAAGTAGGTTAGAGTACTTCCTGTTTATGTTTCTTTACTGGATGCGTAACCTTACCAGTGAGAGAGAGACAGAGAATGACAGAGCAAGAAAGAGACAGAGAGAGAGAGAGAGAGTTAGAAAAGGACATCTTCTGGAAATCTGCAGGAATCTTTCTTGCTGATTACAGTGTTTGGAAAACAAAGTCAATCTTAGTGCCAATTTCCATTAGCTTTATGCTGTTTACTCAACTTCTGTCAATAGCTAGCTGAGCTAGCATAAGAATGTCATAAGAACTGCTACCAGTCTAAAATCTACATCATACCAACTTCTCTCCTTTCATATTGACATTCCACTCTGGCAAATGCTTTTGTTCAAAGTGTTGTCCAGTTTTAATTACGTTAGAGAGGGAAGTGAATGTAATGCTGAGCATCTTGTTCAAGGACTCTTTTTGGTGAGCAGAGAGTTAAACCTTAATCTGCCGTACAGCTGGCAGCATTCTTGTGCTAAAGTCCCTGCATTTGGCAAAATTTGGGTTCTCAACCTTCTCACTACACAAAATAGTTAGCAAGCCCTGACAGCCACTTCAACATAAAAATGCTGACAGTGTTTGTTTGTCTGTTATGAGCTACTGTAGAAACGTGGCGACCTCTGCTGGAAGACAACCTGCTCCTATGCAGATATGAAGGGCTAATTCGAAGCTTAGGAAAAGACAATGATTTGTAGTTACAGGTAATTATACACTAATGAAAACATGACTTTGTATACTATATTTCATTTCTGCTAATAAATCCCCTAAATCTTACACACTGTACCTTTACCGTCAGTGTTAATGCTAGGATTAGAATTTAAATTTGACTTAGATTTTTTAAATGAATGTTATACATTAATGGAGAGATTTAATATAAGCGTTCTAAGGTTGTCAAATGATAAAAGTTATGAACCACAATTAATTGTTTTTTGTGTAGTTTGTCAACTTTAACACTAACAAATATTTTTTTCTATCTTCTAAAAAGCGGTTCATTTTGTTATAGATGTATGAAGATAAATTCTCCAGTGGAATGTGTTTATCACATTATAATGAATTATTCTATCTACAGGCTATTAATGTGTAATTAAAAGGTTATCTCTGACAGCTCTAAATCATCTCAGTTTAATTTAAGAGATCATATAAATAAAAGCTCCTATACAGTATCTCACAAAAGTGAGTACACCCCTCACATTTCTGCAAATATTTTATTATATCTCTTCATGGAACAACACTATAGAAAAGAAACTTTGATATAACTTAAAGCAGTCAGTGTACAGCTTGGATAGCAGTGTAGATTTACTGTCCTCTGAAAATAACACACAGCTGTTAACATAAATGTTAAATAGCTGTCAACACAAGTGAGTACACCTCAGGGTCAATATTTTGTGTGACCACCATTATCATCTAGCCCTGCCTGAAATCTCTAGGGTAAGAAATTCACCAGAGCTGCACAGGTTGCTACTGGAATCCTCTTCCACTCCTCCATGATGACATCACAGAGCTGGTGGATGTTAGACAACTTGCGCTCCTCAACCTTCTGCTTGAGGATGCCCCACAGGTGCTCAGTTGGGCTTAGGTCTGGAGACATACTCGGCCAGTCCATCACCTTTACCTTCAGCAAGACAGTTGTCATATTGGAGGGGTGTTTGGGGTCATTATGAGGTTGGAAAATTGCCCTGCAGTGCAGTTTCCAAAGGGAGGGGATCATGCTCTGCTTCAGAATGTCACAGTACATGTCAGAATTCATGTTTCCCTCAATGAACCACAGCTCCCCAGTGCCGGCAGCACTCATGCAGCTCCAGACCATGATGCTACGACTGTGATGGTCCGACGGAAAAGACACGTGGGTACGTTCCAGTTTGGGGTGCAAAAAATCTGTGTTTATTAAATCCCAGTGAGAAACCAAACAAAAAAACACGCAATTTATCCAATGCCAAAAAGAAAAATATTTACAATTAAATACAGCTTAATATGAATAGTCAGTTATTCAATCACAACTTGAGAGGGTTTTGTTTTTTTTTTGTTTTTTTTTTTTAGGCTTCAACCATGTTCCATTACCTCTCCCACAAGACTAGCTCATTCTGCTCCCTCTAGGGCTTTTATACAGCTAAACAGGAAGTGCTATGATGTCACTTCCAGTCTTTGCGCGGGAAAAGTTCACTATAAAAACTCAGCAAACAAAGGGTCCTGTTTTCCTCCCTGGCTGAAAACACGGCTACCTTCCTCTGGAGTCTATTCATAGGTAAGTACTTGTTGCCTTCCCCAAGTGTTTCAAAAATGTTAGTTTATAATATGTTTCATTATATCACTAAATCAATCAAAATTTACAAATAATAAAACATTCACATTCACCATTAAGTTTTGTTTCTTTTCTCTCTCTGCAGGTTTGCTCTTGTTCCCCAGCATAACCACTCAATCAATAAATGCTATTTAAAAACAGTTTGTATCTCCGAGTATGAAATGTCCCCATTACCTAGAAAGTTTAAACATATATACATTGTGGCGGAGGGCAGCTCCGTCACAACGACTACAACCCATGCTTGACTGTAGGCAAGAAAGAGTTGTCTTGGTACTCCTCACTAGGGTGCCACCACATGTGTTGGACCCTATCTGAGCCAAACAAATTTATCTTAGTCTCGTCAGTCCACAGGACATGGTTCCAGTAACCTATATTCTTGTGTTCAGCTAACTGTTTCCGGGCTTTCTTGTGCATCAGCTTCAGAAGAGGCTTCCTTCTGGGTTGATGGCCATGCAGACCAAGTTGATGCATTGTGCAGCATATGGTCTGAGCCAGGGGCGATTTTAGGATCTGGTCTTTAGGGGTGCCCAGCCCCCAGTGCTCACAGTGGCACATTTTTTCTCACCAATTGAGGCGAACTAGTACATTTATAAATTTTGGAGCCGTATTAGTTTTGCTTTGAGTTGTGTTTTCCCCTACAACATTCAATCTTGACTTCATTTCAAAAGACTGTGGCTTCACAGGGATAACAGAGAGCCTGAGACAAATATTGAAGATAACTCAACATTTATTTTGGGAGTAAAGAAAAACAAATGCTAGAAAAAAAATAAAATGGTCACTAAAATAATGCATCCTTGAGCAAAAAAAAACAACAACAAAAAAACCCACACTTTGTAATCACCCAAGGCTAATAATATCAATAATGCCTTAATAAATAAATAAATAAATAAATAAATAAATAAATAAATAAATAAAACACAAATAAATAAAATAAATAAATATGGTCTCTTCCTGTGTGGATTAGGAAGGGCCCTAAACAGAACAAGGACAGGGGGGTCTCTAGTGGTCAGAAGGACAAACTGAAGATTTTAACACCTAATGGGGGAATAAAGATCCATCCACTTACATCCCATTCACTTCACACAAAAACAAAAAAGGTAACAACTACTAATTAAGCAACTTATTTTGGAAGAACTAAGCGGTGTCGCCTCACTTTAAGGTTGGCAAATCTGTCAATAACAATTTCAGGACTTATGCTGTCAAGAAGTTCTTTTTCAATTGACATCACAGCCAAATGATGGAGTCTATTTTGCCCCATGGTCCTCCTCAGCCAGGTATGTAGGCGGCGCAATGCACTGAAGGACCTCTCACAGCTACAGCTGCTAACAGGGATAGTAAGAGCAGCCTGAACAGTAGCTTTCAGAGTAGGGAACATGTCAGCATCAAGTTGCTTGTATACGGCCAGCATGTCCTCAACATCACCTCCAGTCTCGTTCTTGCGCTTAAAAAAGTTGCTGGCCACCATCACCTCCGCTGGCTTAAGGTCAATGTTATGTTGCAATGCCAGTGCTGACAGGAGAGGCACAGACAAGAACTGCTCAGATTTTGGAGAGCATGCCTGAATCCCACAGAGAAGCTCCTCACTTACATCAGAAAACCTCTTTTCCAGTTCTGCTAGCATTCTGTCTAAACAAGGAAACAGTAGCCTCTGTTTGAGGTCATCTGCATTGGAAGAACTAGTTGCCTCACTGCCTGC